>NC_042616.1:480112720-480272726 GCF_901001135.1 Rhinatrema bivittatum
CTATACACTTTCTTGGCTGTTCCAAGCAGAACATTTCAACATATTTTCATCGATGGCACTTAGATCCTGTTCCTGAGTGGTGACTGTTAATGAGGAACCTTGCATTTTGTTTCTATAATTTGGGTATTTTCAGAAATGACACCTAGATTTATGTATTTAGATTTTTATATTCCACTTTTCGGCTCTTCAAAATGTACATCAAAGCAGATTATATTCAGGTACTATAGGTATTTCCCTATCCCCACAGGGCTTATAATCTAATTTTGCACTTGAGGCAATGGAGGGTAAAGTGAGTTGCCCAAGTTAACAAGAAGCAACAGTGGGATTTGAACCCTGGTTTCTCTGGGTTTTAGCCCACTTCTCTAAGTGCTAGGCTATTCTCCATAATACACAGGATGCAGTTTAACCATGGAGTGATACAGAGTCATTATAATATTCTCTGTTTCATTCTCCATTCCTTTCCCAATATTCCCTAGCATTCTATTTGCTTTCTTGGCTGCTGCTGCACACTGAGCAGAACATTTCAACATATTTTCAACGATGACACCTAGATCCTTTTCCTAAGTGGTGACTGTTAATGTGGAATCTTGCATTTTGTTTCTATAATTTGGGTTACTCTTTCCTAAGTGCATCAGTCTTTTGTCAGGTTCATTTCAAACAAAACAATAAATTCTTTCTTTTCAAATTTTTTTTGTTTTGTTTTACAGTGAGGTCAATGTAATAGTAACAATGGGCTGAGATATAAGGCCAGGACTTGTCACTGAGGCCTAGGCTTTATCCTGATGCTGGGCTCAGCCCAAGGCTGGGTTCTATCACCTAGGCCTAGACTTGGCCGAGACCAGATTGTGTTGCCTAGGCCTGGGCCTGAGCCTAGAATTAGGCCCATCACTATCTTACCAATCGGACACTTCATGGTAGTAACTCTCCCGCTTAGGTGGCTGAGTGAGAAATTTCAAATGATAGGGTTTCAGATTTTAACAAGAGGATCACTAACAGTTGTTATCAACTGACCTATTGAGAGAGGAACAATGTGACTGCACTTTTTCCTGCTGGGTCTTCTTCCAAAGAAATATGAGACAGAACCCACCCAGGCAGTCTTCCAGGGATAGTGGGGGAAGACAGAGTCTTGATGAAAATAACTTAGGCCTGGATTTTCTAAGGTCACAGACCTTAGAAAATCCGGCGGTAACGGGGGCGGGCCTGTGAAATACACCATAAAAGGTGTAGTTATTCGGCGTGAAACTGGCAGCGATAAGGGTCCTTACCTTTTGCTGCCAGTGATGTCTCCACAGAGTTGGCTCCGGTGCCAGACCCCGGTGCCGCCCCGACGCCTCCTCTTCCGGAGATGACTCCACCCCCTCACTTTTGAAAATGAACCCCCTTAGATAGAATGTAGTTATATGTAAATAACTGAAAGTATTAACTTTACTTATTAACACTTTAACAATTTTCTGAAAGCCTTGTACCTTGGCCCTGAGTCTTATGAAAGCCAAGTACCTTGTTCCTGAGTCTCGTCTGTGCATCCAAGTACCTCGTCCCTGAGTCTCGTCTGTGCATCCAAGTACCCCGTTCCTGAGTCTCGTCTGTGCATCCTAGTACCTCGTTCCTGAGTCTCGTCTGAATCTCCATGTTCCAGTCTCCACTGCCCTGGCCTCCATCTGGCCTGCCGCTTCTTGCCGTACCCTGCGGCAGGTCTGAAAGGGCTTAGAACGGTCGGAGGACTGTTCATAAGACCATCATTGCGTTGTTGGTCTTCCGAAGCGAGCAGGTCCGGAGGAGGGTCAGTGTCTCCAGTGTCTCCAGCCTCGCTCCAGTTCAACCCATGCTCCTGCATGCCTCGCCTACTGCGGCACCTCTCTGGAGTTCCTCTGGGGTCAAGCCGTGGCCCAAGAACACACACCTCTTGGTAAGTGGGACCGCTCTCCTAGCGCTCCACAGCACATGCTTCCTCTATCTCATTCTCTATCTCTCTCTCACATGTAGACAAAAACTGAACTGGAAACCACAAGGCAGATTCTGTATGTAGTGCAACATGGAAAAAGCAGAATCACTATTCTCAAAACAATACAATTAAGAATATAAATCAATCAGAATAGTAAAACCATACTAAAAACTATACATTTCAAAACAGCTGATGAACAGAATAATATTCAATAATTAGAAGCTCCTGTACAAATTTTTAAAATGTCTAAACATTGATAAAATATTTCAAAACAGCAGACATAAAAAAACACCCAGAAATTAAAACTAATAAGGATTTTAAAAATCCCCCACTCTCCATACCTATATCACCCTGAGATTGTTGTGAACTGTGAATACACACACACACAGACACACAGAGACACAAACAAACTGTGCTCCCTCTGTCTCTCACACACATACATGCTTGGTAAGAGACACATATTTCTTCCATCTCTCTCTCTCACATACATGCTTCCTCTGTATCTCTCACACATGATTCTTGTCTCACCCACACACACACACATCCTTCCTCTCTCTCACCCCCACCCCTGCACACAGGCACCCTCTCATACACGGATGCAGGCACCCGTTTGCACATACCCACAGGCACACACACACTCACTCTTCTATACACTCACCATATCATACACACACAGGCATCCTCTCATACACACCACACACACACCTCCTCAAACACACTCACACACACCAACACCCTCATACACACACACCCACACACCCATACACTGGCACTTACTCTTACAGGGCCAGTCTCTCCCTTCTTCAGCCACCAGCAGCACTGCAGGGCCTCTTCTGCCGGCAGCTCCGGGAGCACCAGCGGCAATGCTAGTTTTGTTCTTCTGATGCTGGGTCCTGGAGTGCCGGCAGCAATGCTGGACCTGTTCTTTACTGCCACTCCGGCTCCAGGAAATGCCAGTGGTGCCGCTGGCCTCTGTCACTGCTTGTCCTTGCTTTTGATGGCGGGATTTCCCCCGCCACGTCACTGTTCTGCATGCCGCAGGACCTTCCTGCCGACGGCAATGGCACCCCTCCCCCTATTGCCACCTGGGGCGGACCACCCCCTCACCGCCCCCCCCCCCCCCCCTCTGCTAGTATGCCTCTGTTTCTAACTAAACTGGCCATCGCCAGTCTCTTCCACAAGTGTACTAATGTGAGTTCCCTCAAACTGTTGTCCAGGAGTCTTATTGGACTGGGCTAGCTTAGTGAATGAAAAAAAAAAATAATTAAATTTTCCCCTCACTATCTATGCACAGAGGAATTGCTTCATCAGCGGTTTCTTCCATGTGTTTTAACAGAAATTACACACTCTTACTCTCTCTCTCTCTTTGTACTCACTTACTTCAGATCTCTCTTTTCCAGGCTAGGTATTTAAATAATATAAGGCTAAGTCACATCATAGAAATATATATCTAACTAGATAAACGACGCTTGACCGACGTGCTGCAAATGCGCAGTAGAGAGCAGCTCTACTGCGCATGTGCGGGCGAGCACGTCGGTCTTAGGCAGCGTAAAAAAAAAACAAAACATGGTGGCGGCGGTAGCGGCGGCGGCGGCGGCACCGGCAGTGGGCGGTGGCGGCGGCAGCGGGCGGCGGCGGCGGTAGCGGGCGGCAGTGGTGGCGGCAGCAGGCAGCGGCGGCAGCGGCCAGTAGCGAGGGAGGGAGGCAAGAGAGAGAGGGAGGGACGGACGGAGAGGGAGGGACGGACTGAGAGGGAGGGACGGAGAGAGAGAGTGGGAGGGAGTGACTGAGTGAGAGGGAGGGACTGAGTGAGGGGGAGGGACTGGGACGGAGGGACTGAGTGAGAGGGAGGGAGGAGTGGGTGAGTGTGTGGGAGAGAGGTAGGGGTGATGAAGAGTGAGGGGAGAGTGAGAATGAGGGAGAGGTGAGAGACAGGGCCGCAGCGGCGGCGGCAAAATACAGGCGGCAGCAGTGAGGGAGGAGAGAGAGAGGGAGGGACTGACTGAGAGAGAGGGAGGGACTGAGTGAGAGGGGAGGAGAGAGAGGGAGTGGGACTGAGTGAGGGGGGGAGGGAGGGAGTGGGACTGTGTGAGAGGGAGAGGGGGGACTGAGTGAGGGGAGGAGGGAGTGAGTGGGACTGAGTGAGGGGGGGGGAGGAAGTGAGTGGGACTGAGGGAGGGAGTGGGACTGAGAGAGAGGGAGGGAGGGAGTGGGACTGAGGGAGAGGGAGGGAGGGAGTTGGGACTGAGTGAGAGTGAGTGGGACTGATTGTGAGTGAGAGGGAGGGAGAGAGGGGGAGGGAGTGAGTGAGACTGAGTGGGAGGGAGGGACTGAGTGAGAGGAGAGGGAGGGTGGGGAGGAGTGGGTGAGTGTGAGGGAGGGAGGTAGGGGGTGGTGAAGAGTGAGGGGAGAGACAGAGGGATGTAGCCCGTTTTAACGGGCTTAACGGCTTGTATATATATATCCTGGAGTTAGAATGTAGAGTTGTCATTTTTGCTGCAGTACCAGTATAATATCACACCACTGTACTTGTTTCTCTTTTCACACTCACAGTTCTGAGTTTTAAACTCTGAGTATTAATCCTTTCCAGTGTTTAATTTGTTCCCTTCACTGAATGTGAAGTGTTGCACTCTATTTTCCTTATTAGCACAACTTTGTGCAGTAGGATTCGGTTACTGCTTAACCATATAAGTAATATAGGCAAGCAGTTTAAGCAAATTGGCCCTTAAGTCCCATATTAGCTAGCCAGGCATACCTTATCAAAAAAAAATCACTGAAGCTGTCTGTTCCCCTCTTTTATAGAGGATCTGGTTATCATATAGCAGGTGTCATTAATGAATCTTTTCCTTCTCAGGAAATAAATATCTCTCCTGGACTTTAATTTATCCTGTTCTCCTTATTGGAGACAGAGATATAGTAGAGATAATATACACAGCTGTATAACTGGGATGTGTGACCTTAAAACCCCCTTCACAATCTCACTTCTTAGGTTCAAGCAGTACATGACTGTTCTATTAATGATAAAAACACATGTGATTCAGCCACAGATATTAATCTTACAGGGATAACTGACTCTAGCCTGAATCTTCCCTGGAATATACTGAATTCCCATTACTAAAACACTTTGTATACACTCTCACAATGTTTATACACTCTCTGGTGTGTGCCTTCCTCTATGTGCTTTCCACTACTTTTTAAAGTTTCTGAACAGGCTCTGGTAGAGCTGGGAGATAAAAAGCCCTTCTGCTCTGTTTATCTCAACTGCCACTGACTGGAATCCCAACTGCAACAACTGTCCTGTCAGTTTAGCCTGAAGATCTTGGGTTACCATGGATACAGTGTACTAAGTTTCCAGCAGCTTCTAGGTTCCTGCATGGGCTATGACAGCCCTAATCAGCTGATAAATTTTACTGAGAGCCAAGGACTGGAACCATGAAACTCTACACTGTGACAGCCAAATTTTACACAAATTTTAGATTTAAAGCATTTTCTCAGCTATTATATTTAACAAAAAAAAAATGTTGCCCCCCTTTTTTTTTTTTAGTTTAACCACTGGGTTACAACTGGAAACTGACCGAAGGCTGGGTACTTCGCTAAGACCCAAGCCTAGGCCTGAGTCCTAGGTCCAGGCCAACACCAGACCCTGGCCAAGACCAGGTTGCAGTTACTAAGGCCCGGGCTTTGGCCAGATGCCAGGGCCTAATGTTAAGGCCTGGCTGAAGCTGGACCCCGACATTGGGCCTTAGCTTAGGCCCTGACCTGAGCCTTGGCAAAGGGAACCCAACCTCGGCCGAGCCCCAGTATCAGGCATAGGCTTGAGCATTGGTAACAGCACCCAATCTCAGGCCTTGGCCTATGCCCATGGCCCAGGCCTCGGCAACTGGGACCTGACCTCGGCCTAGGCCTCTTCATTCCAAGAACTCCACATTAATTAACACAGACATGTACATTACATAATGTATGTGCATTGATTTGGTGATGCATGCACGTTACACTTTCAGTTATGCACACATTAAAATTTTAACTGACACATATTTAATGCACATACATTATTTTTTCTTTACATGATTCGAGCATTGTGCATTAATGTACCTTAGTCTTTGGGTTTAACTCAGCATAATAAATAGAACTCAATAGTTCAACTGAATTTTTTTCCTTTCCATGAGTATCAAGAAATTAAATCCTTGGGGAAAAAAAATGTGATATTCAGTTTATGCAAGCAAACCGACTTGTAGGATTCTGCATTTTTTTTTTTGCACTATGTGTCTTTATTAAACTAGTAGTTTCTTAGTTGTTGCTTCGTAAGTTATGAAGTTTTGTGATGTGTGAGAGTGAGAGTATGAAAGAGATGTGTTAGATTTAGATAGTGTAAGGGTACAGTGAATGTGAGAAGTTGATAATAGCAGTGCTGTATAGATGTTAATGTGTATGAATTTTGAGTGGAAATACTTATATGATTATACATTGCTGCTCATATGGAAGCTGAAATGTGAAGTCAGTAAAGTTAGAAAAGGCTCTTTGTGAAGTACTGGAGCAGCCTGCCTGATTCAGCAAGATGAATGATCAAGAGTTGGCAACTTAAGGCTTTAAAAGTCCTTTATAAATGTTTGTTTTTTATTTTAAAAATACTGAAGGGATAAGCATTGACCTATTTCACAATTTGGTAGATTTTATGGCTTTGAAAACTAAAATCTGTGTATTTTATAATCCTAATTTCCCCAGTCTTTATTGGTTCCTATGGGGCTATATATTTGAAAATATAATCATCAGCTTTTCACTTCATACTTTTCTTTTGTATTGAAGTCATGACTTAAACATGCCTAATATGGGGGAGAAGTATATCCAAAAGAGATAATTACTGGGAGGAGTAATCATACTGAGACTGATAATGTATTTCATGACTCACTGCAGGGGCTGTCCTAAAAGCACATATAATAAAGATCATTATTTCAGGGTATTAAGATACACACCCTCCCTTTACAGCAATAGGCTAGAGCACACATTTTTAAAAAATTTACACAGAAGGATGAATATCCATATGTTAGAAAAGTGTTAAACCCTGAAATCTAAGAGGATAATTTTCAAAATCAATGAGGCCCCATGTACGCACGACTATGGGTCTGTGCAGAGTTGTTCACACACAAAAAGGCATGTACGATGAAAGGTTCACACATATTGGGTAACTTGTATGCATGTATATTTTTACGCACATGCACACAATTGCCTGTTTTGCTGGGGCAGGTTCATTCTAAGATGGTTCCCCCAGCAGGGCAGTAAAATGTTTCCACCAAGAATGTGTCATGGCTAATGTCCATGGTGGCAAAGCACAAGTTCCTTCCTTTTCAAAATCTTATTAAACCTGTTGCGAGCATAGATGTGGACCCTTAGGCCGGCCTGACGGAGTGAAGAGGTGGAAGAGGAAGTGCACTCCATGGAGAACATGCAGGCTGGGAGGCGGATACTGACAGGTGTTGAGCAGGAGTCTTCACCCTGGAAGCCCAGATCCCCCTGGGAGGAGCCCCTGAGAACCCAATCTGCTGGGACTTAGGTGACTGGTGAAATGAGAAAACTTCACCCTGGAGACCCGAGGTCTCCCCTGGAGGAGCTCGTGAGGACCCGGGCCGCTGGGACTTAGGCAAGATGAGGAAGCAATCCAAAATCAAGGCAAGCAGCAAGCATGGAAGACCGGAAACAGGCAGGAGTCAGGAACCAGAGAATCTATACCAAGAACTGAAGGAGATCCGGAACTGGAACTGAAGCGGGAACTGGAAAGAAGCACAAGCAGGTCCAGGAACCAACAGGCAAGAGTCAGCCGAGCGCAGCAACTAACTTCCAGCAAGGAACCTCATTGCAAGGCGTCTGACTGAAGCAGACGCCGGCTTTAAATGTGTGCCGGCATCTGACGTCACTCTGAGGGGCGGTCCGTGGTCCGGCGGGAAAAGCCCTTTAAATTGGGCCTCCTTGCACGCGAGCGTGCCTAGGAAGGGAGGAGCTGGATTCAGAGGCCTGACGGTGTCTCCCTCGTGGAGACGCCGCCACGAGACAGGCAGGGCAGGCCCAAACACCCGCAGACCCCATCCCCGGCATGCCGACCCGGAGCACGGCGGTCCGAGCCACGGACCCCGACAAGGGAAGCCCCGTGGAGAGAGGTAAGGACCCGGTCGCAACCGCAACAAAACCGGTACACCTAAACCATCTTTCTGATATTACAGAGTTTAAATGTAATGAATTTGCCTCATTTTTTTAATGATAAGGTACAGAGACTAACTAATAACATTCCCCAAGTTTCAGTCCAGAAGATTACATTACATAAGACATTCGGTAGAACATGGTCCTGCCTTTGATTTAGTTGCCCTTGACAGAAATTGAGAAAATTATTACAAACATGAATCCGACTTGTCATCCTATTGTTGTAATCCCTATTAAACAATTAAAAACTCTCAAAAATCATCGCTAAACCGGTTGCTAAAATTATTAATCTTTCTTTTGATGAAGGGAAATTTACTCATAGCCTAAAAGCTGCAGTTATAAAACCTATTTTAAAAAATGAATGCGGATATGACAGTCTTAAGTAATTTTAGACCTATATCAAAGCTCCTTTTTTTAGCTAAATGTAAGGAAAAGATAGTACAAAAACAATTAGTGGGATTTTTTTGATGGTAATGATGTTTTATATCCATCTCAATTTTTTCTTAGGAAATTTTTTAGCACTGAGACACTTTTAATTGCACTGACAGATACTGTTCTTAGAGATATGGACACTGGTCAATCTTATTTTTTTATTATGGGGGTCATTTGTCCTTGCCGGAGACTCCAGCTATGACCGAGTACATAGGTGCAGCAAAATTTATGATCAGCAAACAAGGGTTTGTTAGTAATTCCATCGGTTAAATCGGCTCACTTAACTAAAGTTAGAGAGAGAGCAGTGTCTCTAGCTGAACCTTGATTATGGAATTCCCTTCCGATTGATCTGAGTTTACAATCAAATTATCAGACATTCAAAAAAGACTTAAAGGCATGGTTATTTATAAAAGCCTTTGGAGATGATGCTAGTTGAGGGCTTTATATTTTATCAAAGGCTGAGTTACTGACACGGTGAGAGGCCAGTGTTTTAATGATGTTTTAATGATTTTATTGTTTTTGACTATGATTTTTTGATTATTAGATTTTATTGACCTTTGTATTTGATTTTAGTTCTTAATATCTTATCTGTTTTATTATAGTTTTCTGTTGTATGGTTTTGGTTTATTTTATATAGATTTGATATTGAATTTCTGAACTGTTCTGATTGCTAACAGAATATCAGTATACAAAATAATATAAATAAATACATATCACTAATATCTGAAACTAGGCAGGGAAAGCACAAGGAATTTGGCCTGACTGAGGATAGGTCATAAAAAGGGGTGAGGCCAAAAACACTTGTCCATGCTTCGATCACAACCTTTTCTCACTTGCATGAGTTCTAAACCGTTTGCAAGTACTAATGCTACAGGAATCAAAGAGAAAGGAAAACCAAAAGAATATTGCAAATTCACAATTTATGCTTAGAAATCAATTATATATTCATATCAAAGACACAGAGAAAGGTCAATGAAACCTTGGGAAGTCTGACCTATGGACATAATTTTCATAGAGTTGCATTTATAAAAAATTAGCATATATATGCTTAAGTAGCATGTACACACGTACATGCTATTTTATAAACATTAAAAGGTAGATTTTAAAAAGGCTGTGCACGCGCCCATAAATGCGCATATCTTGCTGCTCACAAAAATACGCACTATTTTATAACCTACGCGAGTAGGTTATAAAATAGTGCTACAGGCTCCTTGATAGGCGCAGGACTCTGTGAACATTGATGGGGGAGAGAGAGAGAAAGAGAGGGAGAGAGAGAGAGAGATCCTTTTTATAAATCTCAGCCTGATACTCTATAGCAAACACTGCATTGTAGAAATCAACTACTTTTCATCACTTATAAGGTAAAAGTTCTTTAATGAGATCACTTTTACAATGGATACCTCTGAATGTGTCTGTAACACCACCCCCCTAACCCCAACCCACCTCCCGAAAACTCACCCTGAATCAAAGTGCACCTTTAAAATGGTGCATATATAGAGTATCAGGCTGACTCTTATAAGGAGTCAGTCTCTCTCTCTCTCTCTCACCTAAAAAATTACAAATTGTGTTATGGGCATGATATCACACAGCTTAATGCTATTGAATAAGGTGTAGCTATGACTTTGCAAAGCTAAATCAGGTTTTATGCAAGTAAGTCCTACTTTTATTTTTGCACATAAAATATACACACGTATATTTTTAAAATAGGTAAAATACATTCAATGCATTGCTTTATATGCTGTTTCTGTGCATTGCATGATTTCACACATAAGAGTGCTTATGCACATATGTTGTGGGATAGAGCTATTTGTAGTTTATAATACACATGTATATGACATGCAAAGGTTATAAAATACTAATGTAGATCTCTGCTCAGCCGTATGCTGCGTGTAAGTGTAGCTGCACACAGTTTGAAAATAATCCTCCAAATTTAAAAATACATCTCTTTCCTGAAGCACCTTTTGTTTATCCCTTAGGGCAGGATCCATCAAACTATTGCATACAATAGGAAGAGGGGCATGTTTTATGGTAATAGCTTATTTATCACAAAGTGCACTATCTTAGCACAGGTATTACTGTAGAGTATGATAAGTTTGCAATAAGTGCCACAATTCCTACCTACAACCACTGGGGAGAGAGAAAGAGAGAGAAAGAGAGAACCTAATTATATGGCCCTTTTAATGGTTAGGTATTTATTCCTCTATAGGAGGCCCACCTATTTACTCGAGGTGAGTTTTAGGTAGTAGTGTAGGGGATAGGGGCCACTTTGACATTCAGAGTGAGACATACGAACAGAACAGTACACTCTTGTGAAGATTTGATGTCCTTCGGAATGAGGAAACTCACCCAAAGATGAGATTTGTACAATGTTCTCTCAACCTAGCTTGATGTTACCCAGGTAGAGAGCCCATAACTCGGCTTGGAAAATACCCCCCTTGGTTGCTTATAAGCAGCATTGCACATCAAGAGAGCATTCTCCTTACTGTATTCCAAAACTATGAGCCATCACGCTTCACTACACCCTTTCTATTGCATTCACATATCTACACAGCAGAATACAGAGCACCATGGTGTTACCAGGGTAAATGAGTGGGTATCCAGGCCCATCTCTATTCACAAAAATACTAAGAATACATAAAGCCAAGGAAATTCTATCCCATCACTTTCTCTTCTCTTCTCTTCTATGTTGACAAAAAATCCTTCAGTTCACTAATAATTGATGACTAATCAGCTATATGAATGTGTGTGCTTTTGACAATACCTGTTTCTACCACCAGTCAGGTACTAAGCTATAGAAGAATATATATCACATGGTTTTAGTTGTTGCCTGACTTCTCCATGGCGGAGGCTGCAGCATGTGCACAAAATCCCTTCCCCACTGTTACGCTCTCCTCCTCCAGAGGGGAGGAGTTAGCAATCTGTTATAACTCACCCCACCAGGAGGGCGGAGTTAGCAATCTGTTCTGCTTTTCTCCTGAAAGGGGGAGGAGTAGCAATCTGTCATGATCTGCTCCTCCAGAGGGAGGAGTTATCTGTAGTGCTTATCCCGCCAGGAGGGATAAGTTATATATATAAGCTGCTGGCAAGTCCCATAGAAAGAGAAGTTAGCTATCTATATAATACTTCCATAAGCGGTGTTAGTGGTCGGTAGTGGTTGGCTCCCACAGAGGTGACAGTAGTGTAAGGAATGACCACTTGGAGGAAATGGTGAATCCCTGGGCCGATGGCAGATGACAGCGCCCCCAGGAGAAGACCCTGAGAGGAACCACCGGCTAGGCTAGAATATGAAATAAACACAAATAGTTCTTTATTAGGCTGGAAGCTGGACCACCAGTGGTGGCAGTAGTGAGTCGATGTGTCCGGCAGGGCTGAAGTCCTTCTGATACTGGAATATAATCTCTGGGTTGCTGAGCTGTAGAGACTAGAAGTAGTGAGTAGACAGGGTATACTGGATACAAGATGGTACACTCACAATAGTAGATGTCTGCAATGGTCTTTATGCCACAGAGAGTCTTCAGTATATTCAGGAACAGGAGCCATAGGCGAGCACTGGTTCCTTTAAATAGTCTGTAATAAGAACTCACAATAGCCGTAAATGAAATGGCTTCTAGAGTAGAAGAGAATCTGTGAAGGATTCTAGGAACATGGGCCCTCGTGGAGCAAGTACCGGTTCCTATCTGCAATCTTGCCAATGTAACTCTCGATCTCCGTACCTGCGATAGTGTCTTGGACAGAAGGGCGTCTTCAGAGCTATAGGAATGTAGGCCCTCGTGGAGCAAGTACCGATTCCTGTCTACAATAGAACTCACTGTGTTCACGTCTGCGATCGCCTCCAGGCAATGAGGAGTCTTCTGAGTATTCAGGGACGTAGGCCCTCGAGGAGTGAGTACCAGATCCCGTCTTGGCAATCTGAAATCAAGAAGAGAGAGCAGAGCCCCCGTGGAGCCGGTACTCCTGGTAAGTCTGAAAAGGCCGAGCAGTGGAGAAGGATTCCCCTCGCTGACTCGGATCGTTGTTGCAAGTATCGTGGACTGCCGAAGCAAGTCCTGTTGGAGTTCCTTGCTAACTCGTTAGAGGTTAGCAAATAAAGACCCTTTTAAAGTGAAAATGGATGACATCACTACGGGGGGACGCCCCTGAGGTTCACGCCCTTGCTGGTACAAAGTCTGGAGCGCGCTGGTACAAAGTCAGGAACATAGCGGATCCGTGGCGTCAAGCCAGCCCGGGGACACCGGGACCAAGAGGCAGGGAGAAGCCGCGGCTGCATCTGTCCATCAGAGCCAAAGGGAGTCACTCCCAAGGTAGAGAGGATGGAGCGAGGGGCAAGAAGAGGCATGAACGCAACATCCACTTCCTGTAAATATCGGGAAAGAAAGCAGGATTTTAGGTGACTATTCTTCTCCATTCCAGTAAGGAGCATCTTCTATCATTTTGAGTTGTATAATACATTTTAAATAAGGGATAATTGACCTACCATATCTTTTCAAGTCAGTTTTGATTATGTAGGAATTTAATTGATAGTTGATTATTTTGTTATTATGTCATAAATGTGATATGTTTACTGCTTTTCTTTTTTTTTTATTCCATGTTGAACAAGAGGAAAGAAGTGGACCTCATAATGTTAGTGTGGAGGCATTAGCAGAAGCACATTCTCTCTGCTATACAAAGATGATCAAAGGGAGAATGGAAAGATTCTTCCATGGCTGCAGGATTGGCTAGGAACAACAATGAGACATGTCCACTGAACCCACCCTGGGAGTACAGTACTTCCCTTTTATCATTCATCAATTACTTACATGACTATGTGCTTGTGGTTGAAATAAATGAATTTATCTTATCTATATTCATTCAAGGCAATTTTTTTTAATGTCATATTTTTCTGATGGCATGTCTGTGGGATATTAGGGCTTTTCTGACATGTGTGTGTGTGTGTTTTTTAAATCTGTTTTAAGATTCAAGAGCCCAAAGTATTTATCAAAATGTTAGATGCAGCAATGTAATTATGGGCTTGCATCATCCTGAAAATGTGCAGGCTGCAACTGTAAATCTGTGAGGTGTGACTGAAGGAGTGTGACCTAGAGCACTGTAATAACAGAATTATTTTCCAGAGGCAAAATGTTCCTCTGATATGTCACTCAACCTCTTTACCTTCTACAGTCACATCTCACCCACAGAAACAGCAGCGAAAGAACCAAACCTGCTAAAGTGTTAAAGTGTATTTGCATCTGTTGGACTGCAGAGCTGGCAAACACACCTGGCTCCCATATGCTCTCATTTCTAATTCTGGATATAGTATTCACTGGTCCCCACATTCTTGATAGCATTCAATAATTATCAGATTGACCTTTCAAAGCCTCGTTCACATAGTCTCATACTCGTTAAAAATGTTCTGTGTATTTTTCCACATATGGGATCCAGAATACCTATACATCAACTTCAATAGCTGCAGAAAAAAATGCCACATTTTTAGGTCATTGAAATGAAGTCTGTCAGTTACTGGAAAAAATATTGACAGCGAAAATAGCATGACCTAGATTTTTAGCAGCAGGAAAATTAATGGAAACCTTGTTTTCAAAATCCTTGGTCTGTCCATTTTGCACATCAGCAAAGCAGTGCCATAAACTAGTTGATGTATTACATTGATTAGCATTTACAACACATGAATTAGAACCCTTGTACTCAAAATGCTCATGATGTATACTGTCATTTATTTAACCCCTTAAAATGCCCACTGTTTCTTGTAAAGGTATTGTTCGAATGCTATTTGGTTAGTTAATATAACTAATATAACTAAGTATAAGTCTACTGAATTCTTTTTTTATATATATAAAATACTTACATTTATTTTATTTTATTTTGTTTTTATTTAAATATTGTGTATGGGTTTTTTTTTTTTTATTGAACAGATAAACAGGTGAATTTTAAAAGCCCAGCATGCACCAAAGCTAGGAGATAAGCAAGTATGTTCGGCCAGCACACGCTAAGTGGATTTTAAAAGCCGCCTGTATATACGTGCACCTCCCGGTAGGTGCACAAATAAGAAGTTGCACAAAAGGGGTGTGGCACAGGCGGGACATAGGTGGGACATGGGTGGGGCTTGGGCATTCCGGGTCTTTAACATGAGATGTGCGCGTAAGTATGTATGTGCACAAGTGTGCACTGGGTTACCCTGCCATGTATCTTTACTAGTGCTATAGATGGCATGTAAGTAATAAATAAAAACATCTAGGCTAGTCAGTGGGGTTTTAAGGGCTGGTGCTAACAGGGTAAAAGGGAGTCTATTTAATTAGGGGGTTAGAAAGTCCTATCTCTTACCTGGGTGAACTGGGAATGAACTGGGGAAACTGGTAATTGTGTTGGCGCACGTCTACTCAAATCCCCCCCACTTACGCAGTAGAGGCGGCATTTGCGTGCACATGCTTGCATCCATATAAAATTGCGTGCATGTGTATGCTTGTACAGCCTATTTTACACCATTTATGTATATATATGCATATGTTATAAAATAGCCACGTCCTTTGGTGCAAGCTGGCACAAGCACGTACATGTGTGTTCGCGCACCAGTCTCAAACTTACCGTACCTATTTGTGATAATGTGTGTGTTCTGTCAATGTGTTTTTAATGTTTATGTGCTTATGTTAACCACTTAACTCAGGTGTACTGTTATAGGTGGAATATAAATTTTTTAAAATACAAATAAACCAGATGTTTATTCCCTATCGATAGTAGTCCATGTCTGTTGTCTTCCATTTGTATACATTAAAAATGAAAAACTGGGCAGCCAGTTTTAGTATATACTGTAATTGTTAGATTGCACTTGTTTTTCAAAACTAGAATTGAAAAGAAGTATGGCTTAAGGAGAGTGGGAGGAGGGAAATATGTTTCATTTTTTGTTTGTGCTTCAAATGTTCTATTTAAAATCACAGTTCTATAGATTTTGAAACGATAATTGTATCTTTAAATATAGGTGAATTAATACTTTTGGCATTCTGTACACACACACACACACACACAGTGTCTCTCTCTCTCTCGCTCTCTCTCTCTCTAGAATCATTGCAAACTTTTTTCTTCATGAATTTAAAATGTTGTGAGTCTCTTATCAAAACAGGACAAATTCTGTGCTAGGGCATCTATGCCTTCATTAACAATGCAAAATAAAAATGTTTATATTATTTCTCAATGTTTTTGGACATACAGTATATATTGTGGTCCTCTCAATGAGGTTTATAGATATACATTCTCTTCAGCATGCTTGCCTTATGAACACCAGAGAGCATGCCTTTTCGGTGGAATTCCTTACCATCTGAGCTGTGATTGACAGAATGCACTAAATCATTCAAAAGCATGTTGAAAACATTGTCGTTTCACCAGGCATTTTAAGCTTTCTGGACTACTCTGGCCAACTATATGAAATACTTTCTTCTTATTCAGGCATGATTTGAATATGTGGATTTCCATGTAATGATGTTGTTGATGAATCTGGGGTTTTTTTTTTCTATTGATTTTTTTGTGCGTTCTTTTTGTACGCCACTTGGGGCTTCTGGGTGTAAGCAGGTTACAAATAGTTTTACCCCCATATAAACACTGTTCTCCTTTGCCAATTTATCAATAGATTTTCTAATATAAGCAGAATATAAGAAAATTACATAAATAATACATATTATAAAACATAAGAAAATGCCATACTGGGTCAGACCAAGGGTCCATCAAGCCCAGCATCCTGTTTCCAACAGTGGCCAATCCAGGCTATAAGAACCTGGCAAGTACCCAAAAGCTAAGTCTATTCCATGTTACCATTGCTAATGGCAGTGGCTATTCTCTAAGGGGCGGATTTTAAGAGCCCTGCTCGCCTAAATCCGCCTAAATCCGGGCGGATTTAGGCGAGCAGGGCCCTGCACGCCGGTGCGCCTATTTTACATAGGCCTACCGGCGCGCGCAGAGCCCCGGGACTTACGCGAGTTTTCTGAGGGGGGCGTGTCGGGGCGGGCCCGATCCGCGCGGCGTTTTCGGGGCGTGTCGGGAGCATTTCGGGGGCAGGCCTGGGGGCGTGGTTATGGCCCGGGGCAGACCGGGGGCGTGGCCGCGCCCTCCGGACCCGCCCCCAGGACGCGTCCCGGCGCGCTAGCGGCCCGCTGGCGCGCGGGGATTTACTTCTCCCTCCGGGAGGCGTAAATCCCCCGACAAAGGTAAGGGGGGGGGGTTAGACAGGGCCGGGCGGGTGGGTTAGGTAGGGGAAGGGAGGGGAAGGTGAGGGGAGGGCAAAAGAAAGTTCCCTCCGAGGCCGCTCCGATTTCGGAGCGGCCTCGGAGGGAACGGGGGTAGGCGCGGCTCGGCGCGCGCGCGCGTATACAGAATTGATAGCCTTGCGCGAGCCGATCCAGGATTTTAGTGGATACGCGCTGTTTCCAACAGTGGCCAATCCAGAGAATAGAAAAAGTACGCCAAATCGCGCGGTTTGAAAATCTACCCCTAAGTGAACTTAATAGCAGGTAATGGACTTCTCCTCCAAGAACTTATCCAATCCTTTTTTAAACACAGCTATACTAACTGCACTAACCACATCCTCTGGCAACAAATTCCAGAGTTTAATTGTGCGTTGAGTAAAAAAGAACTTTCTCCGATTAGTTTTAAATGTGCCCCATGCTATCTTCATGGAGTGCCCCCTAGTCTTTCTATATCCGAAAGAGTAAATAACCGATTCACACCTGTTCTAGAACTCTCATAATTTTAAACATCTCTATCATATCCCCCCTCAGCCGCTCTTCTCCAAACTGAAAAGTCCTAACCTCTTTAGTCTTTCCTCATAGGGGAGCTGTTCCATTCCCCTTATCATTTTGGTAGCCCTTCTCTGTACCTTCTCCATCGCAATTATATCTTCTTTGAGATGCGGCGCCCAGAATTGTACACAGTATTCAAGGTGCGGCTCACCATGGAGCGAATCAGAGGCATTATGACATTTTCCGTTTTACTCACCATTCCCTTTCTAATAATTCCAACATTCTGTTTGCTTTTTTGACTGCCGCAGCACACTGAACCGACGATTTCAATGTGTTATCCACTATGACGCCTAGATCTCTTTCTTGGGTTGTAGCACCTAATATGGAACCCAACATTGTGTAATTATAGCATGGGTTATTTTTCCCTATATGCATCACCTTGCACTTATCCACATTAAATTTCATCTGCCATTTGGATGCCCAATTTTCAGTCTACAAGGTCTTCCTGCAATTTATCACAATCTGCTTGTGATTTAACTACTCTGAACAATTTTGTGTCATCTGCAAATTTGATTATCTCACTCGTCTTATTTCTTTCCAGATCATTTATAAATATATTGAAAAGTAAGGGTCCCAATACAGATCCCTGAGGCACTCCACTGTCCACTCCTTCCACTGAGAAAATTGTCCATTTTCCTACTCTCTGTTTCCTGTCTTTTAGCCAGTTTGCAATCCATGAAAGGACATCGCCACCTATCCCATGACTTTTTACTTTTCCTAGAAGCCTCTCATGAGGAACTTTGTCAAACGCCTTCTGAAAATTCAAGTATACTACATCTACCGGTTCACCTTTATCCACATGTTTATTAACTCCTTCAAAAAAGTGAAGCAGATTTGTGAGGCAAGACTTGCCTGGGTAAAGCCATGCTGACTTTGTTCCATTAAACCATGTCTTTCTATATGTTCTGTGATTTTGATGTTTAGAACACTTTCCACTATTTTTCCTGGCACTGAAGTCAAGCTAACTGGTCTGTAGTTTCCCGGATCACCCCTGGAGCCCTTTTTAAATATTGGGGTTACATTTGCTATCCTCCAGTCTTCAGGCACAATGGATGATTTTAATGTTAGGTTACAAATTTTACTAAGCCCAGTATTTTGTACTGAAAACACAACTGGGTTGATACAACTGCCCCAAATTGACTTTTATGTTGCCCAAAACGTTGCAGTCACAATCTATGGCTCAACGTTGTTAAAAAGGAGCCCATCTAGAGGTATAGAACTGGGGTTGCAACATTATGGCGAGAACTAAGATTTAGGTGGCTTCTGTAAAACATCTTCTTTTTCACCTTGATGTGCATTGAACTAAATACTGGGGAGATATTTTATCAAGAGATCCAATTTACAGTACAGATGGGAAAAAAGATTGATAAAGCATAATTCATGATCCAAGGGAAAGGACTACATTTACCATAAAGCAATATTCTGTGTTATGATTTAAAAAAAACAACCTCTAAATCTTGTTGTGAACTCGGGGCTAATGGACCCTTGGGTCGGCCTGCAGGAGACTAGGAAAGGACTACTCTGGTCTTGACTGAACGGGCTGGGAGGCAGAATTCTGGCATGTGGGTATAGGCGGTTTCACCCTGGAAGCAGTCCTCCCCTGGGAGAGGCCCTTGGCAGTCCAGCCGCTGGGACTTAGGAGATTCACCCTGGAAGTCAGAGCCCCCCCCCCGGGAGGAGCCCGTAGGGGACCGACCGCTGGGACTTAGGCGAGGCGGTCGATGGAGAGGAAGCAGGCGAGTATCTGGCTTGGCTGAGACAGACGGGAACCCGGCTTAGGCTGTGGACAGGCTGGAACCCGGCGTGGGCTATAGGCAGGCTGGAACCCGGCTTGGGCTGTAGGCTGAAACCCGGCGTGGGCGGTAGGCAGGCTGGAGCCTGGCTTGGGCTGTAGGCAGGCCGGCAAGCAGGAACCGGCAGGCAGGCAGGAACGGAATAGCCAAGCCGGTGGCTGACTCCGGGGCTCGAGGCAACGGGGGATCGAAGGAACCCTGTTGCTAGGCCCTCATCGGGTGTCCGTGGTGGCCCTAAGTAGGCCGCAGAGTCTGACGTCAGACTCAGGGCGGAGCCATCCTCCGGCGGGAAACTGTCCAGAGAAGCGTGAGAGACTTGGGCGCTTGCGCCTAGGGACAGGCCCGCAATGGCATCTCCCCCGCAGGGACGCCCAGATCTCGACTCTGCTTCGTTTCCAGCCGGCAGGAACCCTTGAGGTAAGGGCCGGGACGTGGGCTTCACGGACTGGACCGCAACAATCTTGTAATTTTGGTCCCAGATAGAAACCTCGATCATGGATCAAGATCACTATCACAAATCCAGACTTCTTCCGCCGCTACACATATTGGCATCTATAAATATTTCTCCTTCTATATAATTCATGTATTAGTTCATTGAATGTATTTTTTATAACATATTTTTTATTGATGCTTTTAAACAATAAACAAATAACAGATTACAAAAATTCATAAATTGTTTTATTAGTTCTATAAGTTCTGAATATGAAAACTGAAGTCTCCACTTTCACCTGAATTTTTACTGCTTGCTGTCCGGATATTATTTTGTTTGGAAGGCCAATAATTCATCTCCATATTACAATTGTGACAACATTAGCAACAAATTGTGTTAGAACCAAGATTTGCAGGCCAGCAACCAATTAATACTGAAGTTTGAACATTTTTTTTAACCCCTATTAATCCAAATGAAGATAAACTTTGAGTTTTAATGTTTAAATCTATAAACTCTGTTCATCTCCTGCTACTTTTAACTAAACTGTTTTATCCCTATGAACCTTTTGTGCCTCTTTATTCCATAAATAAGGGTTTTCTTATGATCCCTTCATTACAGTTTGCAGGAAATTCGATATCGAATCTTGTCAATTAATGGGTCAGTATAAAGGCGCAGTGCCGGGCCAGTACATATGCTCCACCAATAACCTGGTGCCGTGCCTGGAGCAGGAAAGGGGAGAATGCAGCGAGGGCGGCATTGATGCAGTGTGGTGATGCCACCGATGTGGGCATGCACAGTCGATACCGCAAAGCTGTAAGGGGAAGTGCATAGGGGCAAAGGGGGCATGACCAGTGATGGTGCACGCCTTGAAGGCGGGTTGGAATGGCTTGGGATGGCTCATTGGGCCATTTGAAGCTCACGGGCTGTCCTGGGGGTGGGGGCAGCGGCACGGGGAATGATATGGCCAGCACGCCCTGGCCCTTTTGGCTTATGCTTCCCGCCCTGCTGCCTTCGCTGTGAATCCCATCTACCCCTCCCCCCTTTTTAAGGACTGTAAATTATACTCTATGCTTAGGGCCAGGGACACAAGAACACTTAGACTCAGTAAAAGGTATAAAGTATTTTTATTAGGCAATATAAGTGTTCTTGGGAGATGCTGGATACTGAGTGCCCTTAGTCTTACAAACTGACCAGCATCTCGTTGGATACAGAAGTGACCCTTCTTTTATAGATAAACATACACTATTATGGAAGCTTCTAGACTTACGTGATTGCCCAGAGAATCATTTACAGAATCACATCATGATGTTGACATGACAACCTATCCCTGAACTGCCCTGATTAGTTTTCCCAGGCGTAGCCCATTTGCCCTCATTCTCCAAATAATCCTTTGTTCTGTTAATTATCTTGTCCAGTGAGATTTTAACAGAATAGTGCCTGAAGCTCCCGCCGTTGGTTTCTTCTTTGTGACCCAATGAATAGGCCTCAACCTTTTCTGGTGCCAGCTTGTTCTACCTGTTCAGGGACATTCTGCAAGTCATGCTCAGAAAGTCACTCAGAGTTGGTTAATAATTATAAACATATCTGGCTTATTTGGCTAGTTTAGACTGATTGTTAGTGAGAGTTGTTTCTGAGCGGGAAGGGGGCCACCAGTTGGAGGCAGTGCACAGCACATGGTGTACCCTACTTCAATGCAACGAAAGGCTGTCTGTTGCCAGGGCCCGCTGGCCCCTGGTGCAGTGACAGACTGGATGTTCCCATTCCATGATTGGACAATCACTTTGCTTGGACGAGGAGGGAGACCAGAAAGCCCTGGAAATGGTACCTCCCAAAAGGCAGGTCCTTACTTGGTTTGTGGCAGGCCCCAGGCTGGATATACTAGCATGCTGCTTGCTCTAAAAAGGGTGCTCTGGCAGCTTATCTATGTTATGGCTCGGATACAATGTTGTGTTGTTTCTAGTTTCTTGTAATAAAGCTGCGGCCCAATTTACTCCACATCTTGTTTCTGTGGTACTCTGTATGTGTAGCATGCTATGTCACTCCCCCCCCCCCTTTCCTCAGTGACAGCTTTCACCCAGGAAGCCCTGGGTCCCAGCCACGAAGACCCAGGTCCCAGTTACCCTTGGGAGGAGCATGCTGTCCCATTTCAGCTCGATGCACAGACAACAGAAGGAGGAGGAGGTGCAGCAGCAGCAGCTTTTTCAGCAGCAGGAGTAACTCATGGTTCCTGTACGTACCCGGATCAGCCCAGACTGCCTCGGTTATGCCTCCCTTCCAGCAGATGAAGACAGAGAAAACGTGAAGGACACCCCTGTAAGTAGGATGCGCCACCTGCAGCCCCTTCAGTATTCTCTGTCTTCAGCAGATGAAGGTGGCAGAACCTGCAGTCCTGGCTAATTGACTCTAAACAAGATAAAAAAAAAAAAGAGAGAGAGAGAGAGTTGCAAGTGACAGGAGTTCTTTAAATTTGTGTGGCTGAAACAAAGTTTAAAAAAAAAAAAAGAGCCGGGTCTCCCAAGGAGCAGAGTCATTTCTCCTCAGTGGTAGGCCTGCCATGTGCTTTGCCCTTCACTCCAGTGTACCAGGAACAGCAGCCGGTGAGAGACTGGGGAGGATTGTACAAATCAAGGCACTAAAGTTATCTAAGACTCCTGGGCCCAATGGCTTGGGAAAATAATTTTATAAACTTTTGGGTCATTTAATAATTTCATCTGAGGAAACTGTTGTTGCTCGCCAATTCTCTTCAGACATGAACATCTAATTGATTACTCACCTACTGAAGAAGGGAAAGGATTTTGAATTGCCAGAATCTTTTCATCCTATTTCTTTGTTGAACTCTGATTTAAAACATTTTGCCTCTATATTAGCTGCTAGACTTGGATCTGCAGTCTCTTTTCTCATTGCTCTGGACCAATTTGTTTTTGTGGGCAACAGATATGCCCTTAAAACTGTGGCTAAGGTCTTCCGAGCACTTGATACTAAGCAACCTGTAGCTATTCTTTTGAGTTTAGATGTGGAGAAAAGGTTTGATATGGTTAACTGGTCCTATTTGTTTCGGTTATTGCCTCAATATAGGTTTAGTGACTTCTTTCTGAACAGTTTCACTGCTTTATAAGCTTCTCCTAGTGCACAGATTTTGATTAATGGCCACCCTTCTGAGTCTTTATGTCGTGGTATCAGATGGGGATTTGCTTTGTCCCCTTATTGTTTCTATTTCCTTTGGAGCCTCTGGCTCTTTGGCTAAAGGACTTGGCCTTGTTTTCTGGTATTAGAGTTTAGGGTCACAAATTTAAACTTGGGCTTTTTGCAGATGACTTTTGCTAGTTATGGGTGATCCTAAACTGCCCATTCTAGTGGTATTGCAAGAAATCTCTCATTTTGGGCAGTTTGCAGGATTGTGGGCTAACTTTTCCAAGTCTGCTGCCCTCCCCCTTGGATACGTGGGAAGCAGCCTTTCCCTTTCCTTGGGCAGTAGACCATTTTACTTATTTAGGTATTAAATGCCCTAGGACTATTCAAGTTATTTATAATTTAAGTATTTTGGAGACTAATCAGGGAGTAGTCTCTTTTAGGGAAATGACATGATTTCTTACTGTCTCTTTTATGCAGGAATGCGTTCATCAGAAAATGTTCATTTTACCAAAACATTTATATCCTCTTCAAAATATACCCTTTTGGGTCCAGCAGAATGACATTAAAAATGTTTCAGTCTGCAATTGTATGTTTTCTTTGGAGGGGAAAGCAACTAGAATTAGCTATGCTAAGTTGACCATTGATAGAGAATTCATTGGGTTAAAATTGCCAGACCTGAGACAGTATAATGCGCTTGTCAATTGTGTTTGATAGCTGACTTGTTGTTAAAGAGAGAACTGTGGTGGTGCAGTTTTGATAACATGCATAGGCAGTGGAAACCCAACAGCAGAAAAGGAAGTAAATTCCACGGCATGTAATTTTAATGACATGTCTGTGGGTTTCCAACCCCCAACAGGCAAATTTTAAAAACTGTGGCAGCACTGAAAATGAAGTGCCCATGGGCTTCCACCCCCTGTGGGCAGGAAGAAGAGCACCAAGAGGTGAGGCAGATGAGATGAGGTAGCAGTAATGGAAGTGGATGGAAGAGGTGAATGAGAACTTCCAAGCAGCTCAGTGAGGGAAAGGGAAGAGGGCAGAGTGAAAAGAGAATGGGATGGAAAGGAGAGTGAGTGAGAGGACAGGAAGGTGGTTGTGAGGGGCGGTATGCATGAGAGAGAATGGTAGAGGGAAGGTAATGGAAGGAAAGGGAAAGGAGTGAGGAGAGGGAAAGGTGGGGAGGGAAGGGAAGCAAGTGAGTGAGTGAGAAGAAAGGGGGCAAGAGAATGAGAGGGAAGGGAGTAAGGAGACGGAAGGGGTGAGTGAGGGAGGGGTAAAGGAAGGGAAGGGACAAGTGAGAGAGGAAAGGGGGTAAGGGAGGGAAGGGGCAAGTGATTGAGAGGGAAGAAGGTAAGGAGAGGGAAGGGTGGGAAGTAGAGAGATGGCAAGAATGTATGGGGTTGTAAATGGGAGAGAGTACAGAGCCAGTAGAAGAGTGCAATTGTCTAGAGTGCCTCAGTTTTGGGAGCAGCACAGCAGAGGAAAGACTGTGATGATTGTGGCTCCTTGTTCTTCCCACCCGTGTGGGCCCAGAGTAGGAAGCTGAGTTGCATGGACCTCCATGGATATAAAAGAAGCATAATTACTGCTGACAGAAGGAACAGGAGCAGCATGAGCCCATGCCCCAACAGAAGAGCGGTTTACTCCCATTGGCTGTGTGGGCTGAAGATAGAGGCTTCTGCAGCTTGTGCATTCCAAAGGGGGAAAAAATATGTGTGTGTGAACATGTGAGAGAATGTGAATGAGTGTGTGTGTTACTATGTGTTTATGAAAGAGAGAGCAAAGCATGTTTGCAGCCTCCCTCCTCTCACTCTTCCATGACAATCTCTGTGTGACTGGAAATCAAAACTTTCCAGGTTAGGAGAGTTGAAAAATTATTTTATCTTTAATGCTTTTAATTATTGGTTGTTGTGATGTATCTGTTTTTATTAAATATTGATTTTTTTAGGAACCTTTTAAACAATTTAATATGAGTTTAATTATTGAATGTTTTATTTTTCAACTTTTGAAATATTCATTTTTTTAGTATATTTTTATTATGATTAACGTTCTATGTTTCTTCATTGTATGGTTTTTTTTCATTGTTGCATTGGATACAGAGTCTAGCTTGTTGCAGTCTTCAGTTCAGTATTTGTCTCTATGTTTCTATTTGTAATTTATGGTTTCTTTGTTCTGTATTCGGTCTGTGTTCTGCTGCATGTATGGCTGAGGTGAGGTATTCTGCTGGCATATGTAGTTTCTGTGTAGGAGTCTAGAGCAGCCTAGCTTGTTCTGTTTCCTAATAGGAGCTGTATTGATATTGTTTTAGGGCTTGATGTTATATTTACAATGATGCTATTCATGGGTAGGGTTGTTACTATTTGAGTGCTGGCAGTTAGTGCTGTTTTGATATGGGAGGTTTAATATAGTATAATTTGTAATTTAATTTACTCATGGCTTTCTAAAGGCCAAATTCACATCCAACACACTTTACAATAGGCCTAAATCCATATAAGGGTTTCAAGTGTCTTGCTTTTTTTCAAGGTTTTCTGATCTATTATGTAATGAGTGAGCATAATTGATAAACGCTAATCGGTTATTTACTCTTTCAAAAAGTACAAAGGGTAGGGAACATTCAATGAAGGTAAGACATTTAAGACAATAGAATTACATTTTTTTACTCCACATATAATTAAACTCTAGAATTCATTGCCAGAAAATGTGGTAAAGCTGTTAGTATAGCTGGGTTTAAAAAAGAATTAGATAAGTTCCTGGAAGAAAAGTCCATAAACTATTACCAAGTTGAACTTGGGGAAATCCATTGCTTATTCCCAGGGTAAGCAGCATGGAATCTAGTAATCTTTTGGGATCCTGCTAGGTACTTGTTACCTGAATTGGCCACTGTTGGAAACAGGATACTGGCCTTGATGAACCTTTGGTCTAATCAAGTATGGCAAATCTTATGTTCTTAAATATAATATACCTGTTATAAGTGATGTTTTTACCTTAGAAGACTGTACTTTTTCATGTAAAATGTATTATAAATGCATAATGTTTTATTGTATATGTGTGTGGGGAGGGCCAGTGGGTTTGGAGTGGGGATGGGTGCAAGGCTGTAAGATTCATCTAGGTGCCCAAAATCCTTGTACTAGAGAATGCTTTCCAAACAAATACACACATTCACCATCTCCCACTTCCCCAGGGGTCAAATGTTGAGAAATGATAGGAGGCAGATTGTAGAGTTCTGGGAGTGTGGCAAGGTTATCAGCTTCCTAGAAATATCGCTGATACTCTCTCTGCCACTTCTCTAGGAACCATAACCCTACCTTTTCCCTTCCCCAGTGTTTCAAATTACCAAAAGGGCTAGAGTCCAAGAGGGACCCCCTCTGTCCTCTTGCTGATTTGACCTGTGCCATGCCTTGAGTGGAGGGGTACCATCTTTTTCCTCGCTTCAGGCAGCAGGTTGCATTGATTTGCCCCTGTCTGTATAGATTGAGGGCCTGAAGAAGGCCTGGGAGCTGCACCAGTAAACAGAGAAGATAGATGGACCAGCTGTAAGCCAGACAGGATAGGGCTGGGTATAAGTTCATGATATAGTTATATGGGCGATTTTCTCAAGGTTTGTCTATGTCCTTTTCCATCATCAACCACATTATTGGCCTACCAATAATATAATGCAGGCAGCATGACCCTGTTTCTGCCTTGAGCTTAAATAAGCAAACATATTACACCTTGGTATTTCTCTGCGTCATAGGCAGTACTGTCAATAATCATTACTTGGAACGTACCCTCTGGACTAGCTGGGAACCCTTCAGGGTGTTCACATCCACTACTAAACTTATTTCCACTGAAAGTATATGCTCTCTATCCTATACAACTAGGTTTTGCCTCATGACCCTAGATGCCTTGCTATGTATACCACAACCCAACACTAAAAACCCTGACATTGAGTCTAACTTTAAGCCCATATCACAACTGAGGCATCACCAGTTATGTATGTCAAGGACATAGGTGTCCTGTAGTTAGGAGCACTTACTTCCCTTTGCCTACACTTCTCCCAGAAAAGAAATTCCCTTTAGCTGCTTGTATGATCATGCCCATCACTTCCTGAAGCATGCGAGCACATGAAATTACACTTTTTCTTTTTTTTTTTTTTTTGGGGGGGGGGATTTCACAGGTGACAGAGGAGGCAGAGGAGGAGGGGGAAGAAGAGGTAAAGGAGGTGGCAGAGGCAGAGGAGAAAGATGGAGGCAAGATTATGACCTCTCTTGCAGACCCAGCCAAGGCCACCACTGATGAGGAACAGACCACTCCTTCCCAGCCCCTCTACCACCAGGGGACTCTGTAGTGGCTGTCAAGCCCCTCCATCCCCAGCCAGTGGGCAGTAGGCCAAAGAAGAGACCATATTTCTTACCATCCCAATTTGGCCTTCTCTCTGTTCTGCCCTGGAATCTAGGGATTCTGGGACTCAGACTGGCCAACTCTTACTGTCTGAAGGGAGGCTAATATCCCTAAATCCCTTCCAGTACAATCTGTGATCCTGCCAGGGGTTCCTAGGAAAATCTCACTGCTTAGAGCTCCAGGTTTTGGGGAGGGTATGCAGATAATGGTGGAAGGGATGAGAGGGATCTGAGCTGATCTCAGGAGTCTGCTGGTATTGTGGATTGCCTCAGTGAGAAGCAAGAGCGCCTCATGATGGCTATGCAGTCCCTTGTCATGAGGCTCTCACCATACCAACCAGACTCCTAATTCTTCTGGACCCAGCATCCCTGGGTCCCTGGGCCTTTTTTAAGTCTGTAAATTGTTTGTTCCCTACAATGCTCCACCCCTGTCCATTTTTTATTCAAAACAATTGTAAATAGTCATTTAAAAGTTTTTTATTTTCTATTAAAGTTTTACATTTACTTTGTGTGTGTCTCTCCATTATTTACTACATATTATGCTTTCTTTTCTACAAAGTACAGTCCCTTTAAGGTTATCCTATAGCCACAACTATCTTAACCACGCATAACACTGAATGTCATTTGCCATGCTGTTTTGACAGCATGGCAAATGTAATTGTATGACTTTTCTTATCTACCATTACATCATCATATGTAATTGTTTTAGTAGTGTTAACCTTACAACTCTAAAGCAGCTATCAGTAAGGGAGACCACAAAACAGAGGCATAAATCTATATGTACCACTTCCATCCCAAAATGCAGCAGATGTGAGTGCTGACAACCACAAGCAGGATCTTTTGTGTATAAAGTTACTAGTATATTATGTATTACCTTATATACATTCATAACATAGGGAGTTAAGGAACACAGGTGAGGTAGCTTTTTCTAAATCATTACACTATACAATAGAGAAGAGGTATATTATAGATGTCTGATAGGAGATGCATTTACTTGAAGTAGGCAGCTGCTTAAAAGTCTATTAAGTAACCTCGATGTCCCATGGACTTATAGAAACAGAAATGATGGCAGAAGAAGACCAAATGGCCCATCCAGTCTGCCCAGCAAGCTTTCACACTTTTTTTTTCTCTCACATACTTATCTGTTTCTCTTGGCTCTTAGTAACCTTTTTTATTCTACCCCCACCATTAATGTAGAGAGCAGTGTTGGAGCTGCATCTAAGTGAAATAGCTTAATTAGTTAGGGGTATTAACCACCGCAATAAGCAAGCTATGCCCATGCTTATCTGTTTATCCAGACTATGTAATTCAGTCCTTGTTGATTGTTGCCTGAATATAGAGCCACCTTTCTTCATTCCCCACCCCTGCCGTTGAAGCAGAGAGCTATGCTGGCTTTACATTGAAAGTGAAGTATCAGTCTTGCTCCCCTGCCGTTGAAGCAGAGGGCTATGCTGGATATGTGTGAAGTGTCAAACTTTCTCCCCTGCTGTTGAAGCAGAAAGCTATGCTGGATATGCATTGAAAGTGAAGTATCAGGCTTATTTGGTTTGGGGTAGTAACTGCCATAACAAGCAAGCAACTCCCCGCTTCTTTGTGAATGCAAATCCTTTTTTCCACATTTCCTCATTGCCGCTGAAGCTTAGAGCAATGTTGTAATCGCATTAACCGTGTGTATGTTTATTGAATAAGGGTATTATCACCAGGTAGTAGCCATCGTTCCCGAGGGCCACCCACTCTTCATTCACATCCTCTAGACTTTATGGATCCACAAAGTTTATCCCACGCCCCTTTGAAGTCCTTTATAGTTTTGGTCTTCATCAAATATAACAGTAAAGAAATGTTATATTTCCAATACTTCAGAGATGCAATGCCTACCTTACCTTAATACAGCTATCTGATTAATGACCAGCACCCAGCCTACTCTTCTCCATGCTCACAATGGCTATTCTTACAGGTAAACTCCTGCTTTTTAGTGGAAAGCTATCTGCAAATCCCTTCAAAGACCAAAATAAGCATATAGCTTTCAAACGCCCTACCTTTCAAAGGACATCTGCCTGCTGGAAGACTGTTAAGCTTGTGTTCTATAAGACATCCAGGATCACGTGCTTTTTTAGGACTCTTACACCACAGCTCTCAGCTGAAAACAATCAGTCAACAATTGGTAAGTAAATTAGCTGGCCTGCTCACCCTCTTCCATCAAAGGTGAAAGGAATGGACCAGAATGGTCACCTGATTTAAGGGAATCTCGGAGTTTGTCTAGCACCTTGAGCTTGTTCTACAGTGTAATTGTCAGGAGAAATTTCCCATTCTTACTGATTTAAGAGGACATAGGGTGGGAAGACAGAAGAAAGGCAGAGTCTGAATAGAAAATCTGGGCCAGATATATAGTGGGACATAGGACACATATAAATGCCTAGGAGATACAGATTTCCAAATATGAGATCCATTTTCAAATGGAGAGAAATACCGGTTCACAGGGAATAAGTCCAAGCTCAAATAAATGTTCATCCTGATCTCTGATGCTCATGAAGTCAATATTTAAAAACCATTTAGATGGATAACTGACAAATTATCCATCTAAATGGCTTATATAGTAACATAGTAGCATAGTAATGATGGCAGAAAAAGACCAAAATGGTCCATCTAATCTGCCAAGCAAGCTTCCCAAGGTAGTAACTGATGCTCCGTGCAGGTTACCCCTATTTTTCTCTTAAGAATAGTAACTGCCACTCCGTGCAGGTTATCTCCATGTTTCTCTTAAGGGTAGTAACTGCTGCTCCATAGGTTATCTTCATGTTTCTCTTAAGGGTAGTAACTGGCACTCCATGCCAGTTAAGCTTTTGTATTTATTTCCATCCTCTAGCCTCTTAGGGATCCACAGTATTTATCCCATGCCCCTTTTATAGGGCATATTCAGCCTCTTAACCAGCTAAATTATAGCTAGATAACTATTTATATAGCAATAATTTAGCCGTATAAGAAAGGGGTATTTCAGGGGTGTTCTAAGGAGGTGCTGACATATCCGGCTAACCTAGCCAAATATTGTGTTTATCTGGCAAGGTTAGCCAGATAACTTTAGACCTGCTTCTAAGGTCTAAAATTATCCAGCGTTATGTGGCCAAATAACTTCCTATCTAATGGGATATCTTCAAAGATATTTGGTTAAGTAGTAAAGATGTCCATTCTTTTATCACAAATTAGGCCAATTCAACAAAATTGCCTAATTTGTCCTAGTTCAGGGGACCCGAACCCCGAAACGGATTTACTCCGAACTTCGGGAAAAATTAGTTTTTTGGGTTAGTGCGGGGGGGGGGGGGGGGGGGGGGGGGGGGGGGAGGGCACATTTAAAAAAAAAAAAACCACCCCAACCCTTCAATTTTACTTTATTACAACCCCCCACCATCCTGATCCCTCCCCAAGACTTACTAAAAGCCCAGGTGGTCCAGCGGGGTCCCGCGAGTGATGTCTCCTTCTCGGGCCATCAGGTCATCGGGCCTGCCAGGAATCAAAATGCCGCTGGTGGCCCTTTGCCTTTACCATGTGACAGGGGCTACTGGTGCCATTGGTCGGCCCCTGTCACAGGGAAGGAGCAATGGATGGCCTGCGCCATTTTCTAAGATGGTGCCGGCCGTCCATTGTTCCTACCATGTGACAGGGCCCGACCAATGGCACCAGTAGCCCCTGTCACATGGTAAGGGCGAAAGGCCACCAGCGCCATTTTGATTCCTGGCAGGCCCGATGACCTGATGGCCCGAGAAGGAGACATCGCTCGCAGGACCCCGCTGGACCACCAGGGCTTTTAGTAAGTCTTGGGGAGGGATCGGGATGGTGGGGGGTTGTAATAAAGTTAAATTGAAGGGTTGGGGTGTTTTTTTTCAAAATAAATGTGCCCCTCCCCCCCTCCCCCCCCACCGCACTAACCCAAAAAATGAATTTTCCCCGAAATTCCTGTCACATGGAAAGAGCAATGATGGCCCGCGCCATTTTCTAAGATGGCGCCGGCCATCCATTACTCCTACCATGTGACAGGGGCCGACCAATGGCACTGGTAGCCCCTGTCACATTGTAAGGACAAAGGGCACCGGCGCCATTTTGATTCATGGTAGGCCCGACGGCCCAAGAGGGAGACATCACTCACGGGACCCTGCTGGACCACCAGGGCTTTTAGTAAGTCTTGGGAAGGGATTGGGATGTGGGGGGGGTTGAAATAAAGTAAAATTAAAGTGTTGGGGGTGGGTTTTTTCCGATTCGTTTTTTTTTCGATTCGTTTTTCGGGTTCGTTTTTCCAGATCCGTACCGCCAAAAAACGACCCGCAGGAAAACAAAATTTCCCCACGAAGCGCCCGAAATGAAACTCAACCTGACACAGAAAAATGAAGCTTATCTCTATTAAATAGTGCTGTCATTGTCTCATGAAAAATAAAATCATAACACTGGACAAGTCTTTGAGACAAATACCACTTCCACCCTTGATACCTCCCTCTCCCAGTAGACCAAAGTAGCTGCTATTTTATTCTCAAGTTCTCTATGCCTAAAACCAGTAAGAAACCCTTTTCAAGAGCCACACTATTTACTAGAGATGTGCTTCGGCCGAATCTTTTGGTTCGGCCTTCGTTATCAGCCCGCCGCAGGAAATTTCGTTTTCCCACGGTTCAGGCCAATTTTTTTCAGCTGCCCCGAAAAAAAAAACCACCCCAACCCTTCAAATTCAATTACCTACAATCTCCCCACCCTCATGACCCCCAAAATCTTGCCGAAAATACCTGGTGGTCCAGCGAGGGTCCCGGGAGCGATCTCCCCATCTCGGGCCGTCGGCTGTCACTAATCAAAATGGCGCCGGTGGCTCTTTGCCCTTACCATGTGACAGGGGCTACTGGTGCCATTGGTCGACCCCATCACGTGGAAGAGCAATGGATGGCCTGTGCCATTTTTTAAGATGGTGCTGGTTATCAGTTTCTCAGGCCCCTGAAATGCAATGAAATAGGAAATATTGTCTTTATTTCCTATTTTGTTGCAAACGAATGAACATCCCTACTATTTACTGTGTTCTCTCTAACCAGCATAGCATGCTGGTGTTTTACAAGTGTTTCCAAGGTATATATCTGCAGAACAATGTTTAGGGATGTGAATCGTTTTTTGACGATTTAAAATATCGTCCGATATATTTTAAATCGTCAAAAATCGTTAGGGCCACGATACAATACCAATTCCCCTGATTTATCGTTAAAAAATCGTAAATCGGGGGAAGGGGGAGGGCAGGAAAACCGGCACACTACACTACCTGCAGGAGGTCGTTCAGCGGGGGTTCCGGACCGCCGCTGAACGACCTCCTGCAGTCGATCTCCTGCCGGCGCCATTTTCCGTACGGAAAACGATTCGCGGCAAGAAATCGCTTCCTGAACCCCGCTGGACTCCCAGAAACTTTTGGCCAGCTTGGGGAGGCCTCCTGACCCCCACAAGACTTGCCAAAAGTCCAGCGGGGGTCCGGAACGACCTCCTGCGTCGAATCATTTTTGTCTATGGCCGCCGCCATTTTGCGGTGGCCATTTTGCAAAATGGCGCCGGCTGAAGACAAAAGGATTCAATTGAGGGGGCCGTTCCAGACCGCCGCCGTTCTGGACTACCGCTGGATCCCCAGGTCATTTAAAGTATTTGGGGGGGGGTTCGGGAGGGTGGGGGATTTAATTTAAAGGGTCGGGGGTGGGTTTTAGGGGGTTGGCTCACGATTTTAACGATTTTTCACGATATTTTTAAAACCCAAACGGCAACAATACGATTCCCTCCCCCTTCCAGCCGAAATCGATCGTTAAGACGATCGAGGACACGATTCACATCTCTATTTTCCATACAGTTAGTGATGTAGTTCCAGGTGCTATATGATGGCTCATAAAGAAACATCAACTGGGCATAAAGAGAAATACCCACATTGAATGCATATTTAAAGTATGTGCTGTTTTTTATGATGCAGTGGAGCAGTCTGGCAATGAGTCAAATGGATCAGGCAGTCACTGTAGGGCAAGGCAGCACTCATGGGTGCTGCCTGCTACTTGTGAGGAGGACACAGAGGTAGAAGAGGAAGCAGCAGAGTAGCAGTGACAGTCCGAGATGAAGGAAGAAGAGGAGAAGACCACAGTGGGCTGCTCTTTTTTAACAGTCTCCTGATCTCAGGTAACTTGTGGCTGACCAGCAGAAGGGAAGCTTGACAAAGAAGGAGCTCATCTCTCTGCCAGAAAAGAAGGTGCAGTTTAGTCCTGCAGGGAGGCAACTCCTCAGTATGAATGCCAGAGCGGTAGAGTAGATAGTGAGACTCCACATTGAGATGCATGGCCTCCAGGATTCTGTGAAGGAGGAAATTCAGGGCCTCAGGGATGTTGTGTGTTAGGAAATGTGGGGCATTTGTGAGGCAACAGATGCCCAAATTGCAGTGTAGAAAGAGATGCTAAAAAGGATGCCTCTCTATCAGCCACAGTGCCCTCTTGCTCCATACTTTTTCATAGGACCTTGGATGCAGCCCCCACCACATTTTCTAGCACAAGGCATCTGGATGGCACCTTCGCAGGCCAAAGTTTCACCTGTGCTATTGACTGTGCAACCTATTTCTTTACCATCGCCCATCATGCTATCATCTCCAGTTATGCTGCTACCACCAACTAAGCAGTCTGCAGCATCAACACTGCCACAGCCAGAGAAAGATGCTCCCACCTTTCACAGGGAACACATTGCTGAGAAGATAAAGAATACCACAGTTGCCAGGCTATCTTCACAGTTCACTTAAAGCCCAGAAGGAATTGCTGAAACATCCAGCAATGATGATGATGTGCTACTGTCCCCAGGTCTTGTGCCCTCTGAGGGCAGCATCAGCAGTGACAGGGCACCCCTATGGAAGCACTCCAGAACTGGGCACGTGAAGGTAACAGAGCTTCCCACATCCTGAAAAAGAGGAAAATCAAGTAAGCACTAACATTATGTTATATATTAGTCCTCACATAGAGCACAACATGTAAATAAATGCATGTTCACCTTTGAAAATGTCTTTATATTAGTGTTCTTTTCCTCTACAGCCTTTCTTTGAATCATGCAATATATCTCCTTCAATTCCTCCTAACTCAGGTCTAGATTCATCATTCTGCTATATTTATAGCAGAATGATGAATCTATTTATAGCAGAATGATGAGTCACGAGAAAAAAAAGGTGGGGGCATAATTGTGTAGATGGCCGCATCACGGTGGTGTGTTTTCACCCGCCGCTTTTGCGGCTGGGCCACACAGTTTTGCACCCATAGTACCACGGGAGAAGGTGTAGTTATTTCCTGTGGTGCTGCCAGGACATAACTCTGCTCAAACCCCACCCACACTCCCCTCTTTTCCCTAATTTGCATTGTACCACCATGATGTGGCCAGTATCGCAAGCGGTATGGCAAAACGCAGTTTGATGAATGACCCGGTCAGTTCTTCTTCCTCCTCCTCACCTTCATCCAGATTCTCTTACATTCTCTCTGAATGAGGCATGTGTCTGGTTTTAACCAGGTTATGTAGCATACAGCAGGCTAAAAATATCTCACAGACTTTAGGTGGGTTGCAGGGAAAGCAACTGCCAGATCTATCCAGACAGTGGAAACATGTTTTGAGTAGCCCAACTGTTCTCTCAATGACTGCCCTGGTCTGTTGGTGGACCCTGTTGAAGCGAACATCTGCTGTAGTCTGTGGGTTAACTAGTGGGATCGTGAGCCAGGGTATGATCTGTCACTTGTAGGGGAGAAGACAGGGAAGACCAGTGTTAGATATGCCTTAGGGTTGAGCAGCAGGGCAGTTTACAGGACAAGGTTAGAGCAGGCCTCTTGGCCCAATGCTGTCAGTCCTCCTTGATATGAGGAAGATAATAATGGGAGCTCTGTTGATTTTTTGTGGTAGTGATAAATGCATTTCTCCCTAGAAGCCAGCCCTGCCCCACCCCCCGGTGATGTGGCCTTTCTGGAAATAATCATGAATTCCTGACTACAACAGAATGTAGGCATCATGAGTGGACCCCTGAAATTTGGGTACAATGTCCAGGATGATGCCTTTGGTATTGCAGTGGAAGTCCTTGCAATTGCAGTAGTTGGCCTTGTCTTCCCCTGGTGTCCTTATTGGGATGTGAGTGCAATTAGTTGCCACAAGATAGAAAGAAAATGTGTTATTTAATAGAAATTAGTCATTATTTGATGTTGTTGCTATTGTCTCCAAGGGAATAATATGTAATGCTCTGTTTTCCTGAGCAACACAGTCAGAATCTGATCTATATATATGGATAGGACAAACTGGTGGCTAATTACAGCCATGACATCTAGAGGTATTTGGAAGGTGCCAATGGCAAATAAATGCCATGTCAATAGTGACCTTGATGTGTACTGATAAGGTGTGGCTACTTTGAGGGGTAAGTTGTAGGTCCCACTCTAACGAGATACAGTATGGTTTCCTTGTTGAACCTGAACCTGTGCATGACTTGTTCCTCACACTGATCCAAAACTGTGTCCTAGACCTGTATTTTTTTATTTATTTTTATTTATTTATTAAAACTTTATATACCACCTGTAAATCATGTTAACCATGCGGGATACAGAAAAATCATAATGGAATTAAAATAAATACATAATACAAACAGGGATATATTAAACATAACTAAAGTAAAATAAAATCAAAATTAACAATATACATAATATAAAATACAATTACAATTAAAAAAAGAAAAAATCAATCTTAAAACTATCAAACATAACATTAACAGACAACAACAGGAGATTAAATTGTTATAGAATGATGTTAAATTCCTGTGTAAAAAGCAAAGCTTTAACTGCCTTTCTAAACTTTGTGAAATTAGCTTCAGCACAAATCTTAGATGGTACTATGTTTCAAAGCAAAGGAGCTTAGTAATTAAAAGAAGAATCTCTGGTTGATTCAAGATAAATTACAGAAGGCTAGGGTAAGGAAAGTTGACCCTTCTGAGAAGAACGAAGGAAGTAATTTGTTACATAAGGAGACAAAAGATTAGAAAGATATAAAGGGGAACCAGAATGTAATGCTCGAAAAGTAAGGAAAAGTAGGTGGAGAACCAAATCCCATATGTAATCATACATATACTGATTTGGTAGATAGTTCAAGTCCATAAACTTTATAAGCTATTCAAATATTATGCTTTATTGGCTTAATAGAAACAGCATTTCAAATAGTGGTGTTCACGGTCCACTGACACAGACCGTGTTTCATTAACTGTGTTTGGAGGAACCAGATCTCAAATAAGAACAATAAACTGTATGCACATGTCTGAGATAAAATAAAGCTTTCTGAATGATGTAAAAGATTTGATGAACCATAGTAAGTTGTGAATCAGGAACAACTCCCAAAGTAATTACAGTATCTTTCAAAGGAATACTAGTTCTGTTACGCTTGGGCTCCGGACAGGAGTCGTGCACACCACCCAGCAGGGTGGCTCCAGGTGGAGAGAGACAGGAAGCTCGAACAGAGTCAGGTACCAGGCTGGGTCAGGGCAGGCAGCAAGAATCAGAGTCTGGGTTCAGGCTGGGTCAGGGCAGGCGGCAAGTGGCAGTGTCTAGTACAGGCTGGGTCAGGGCAGGCGGCAAGTGGCAGTGTCTAGTACAGGCAGGGTCAGGGCAGGCGGCAGTCAGCAGTGTCTGGGTCCAGGCTGGGTCAGGGCAGGCGGCGAGTGGCAGTGACAAGTACAGGCTGGGTCAGGGCACAGTAAGCAGGACAAGGCAGGTCAGAAGGCCCGTAGGCCACACACACACACACACGGAAGGCCCGTAGGCCACACACCAATAGCGGGGCAAGGCAGGTCAGAAGGCCCGTAGGCCACACACACACACACACGGAAGGCCCGTAGGCCACACACCATAGACGGGGCAAGGCAGGTCAGAAGGCCCGTAGGCCACACACACATACACGGAAGGCCCGTAGGCCACACACCAATAGCGGGGCAAGGCAGGTCAGAAGGCCCGTAGGCCACACACACACACACGGAAGGCCCGTAGGCCAGGTATGGAAATCAAGGAAGAAGGCCCAAAGGCCATGCAAGGCAAGGATAGGCCCGAAGGCCGCACAAGGCAAGGCAAGGATAGGCCCGAAGGTCGCGCAAGGCAAGGCAAGGCAAGGCAAGGATAGGCCCGAAGGCCACGCAAGGCAAGGCAAGGCAAGGATAGGCCCGAAGGCCACGCAAGGCAAGGCAAGGCAAGGATAGGCCCGAAGGCCACGCAAGGCAAGGCTAGAGCAGGGAAGCCCAGGTGAGCTCGATGCCGAAGCACCGAGGCAACTGTCAGGCAGGGTTAAGAGGGCACACCCAGAGCATAGAGTGGACATAGGAGATGGACTGGGCCTGTCAGGAAAGCCAGCACTAGAGGGGCCCCTGGTGGTGAGTGAGGCGGTAGCACAGCAGCCACAGCCGTAACAGTACCCCCCCCCTCAAGGCCTCCCCCTCCTCCTGGATCCCATCTGTGCAGGAGGTAATCAAGAATAACGGGAGACCACTCCGGGGGTGATGCGGCAGGGTCAACTCCTTCCCGAGGAAATAAGGCAGTCCATAACCCCACCTGGGGTGATAAGGCAGACACAACCCCAACCTGGGGCAGAAGAAAACAGTCCATAACCCCTCCTGGGACAAGGCGGCAGGGTTAGACCCCTCCTGGGGTAGCAGAGGCGGTGCAGATTTCCATAACCCCTCTGGGGTGACAAGGGGAACACAAACCCCACCTGGGGCAGAGAAATAGTCCGTAACCCTTCTTGAGGCGATAGTAGAACGGTCCGGACCCTTCCAAGGTCGGCATTAAGACCGGTACAGACCCCTCCAGGGGCGGCAGCTGGGCCAGTACAGCAGGCTCGGATCCTACTCGGGCATTGTAGCAGGCTCGGACCCCTCTCGGGGCGTTTGTAGCAGGCTCGGACCCCTCTCGGGGCGATGAAGCAGGCTCGGACCCCTCTCGGGGCATTGTAGCAGGCTCGGACCCCTCTCGGGGCGTTGTAGCAGGCTCGGACCCCTCTCGGGGCGATGAAGCAGGCTCGAACCCCTCTCGGGGCGATGAAGCAGGCTCGAACCCCTCTCGGGGCATTGTAGCAGGCTCGGACCCCTCTCGGGGCGTTGTAGCAGGCTCGGACCCTCTCGGGGCGATGAAGCAGGCTCGGACCCCTCTCGGGGCATTGTAGCAGGCTCGGACCCCTCTTGGGGCGTTTGTAGCAGGCTCGGACCCCTCTCGGGGCGATGAAGCAGGCTCGAACCCTCTCGGGGCGATGAAGCAGGCTCGGACCCCTCTCGGGGCGATGAAGCAGGCTCGGACCCCTCTCGGGGCATTGTAGCAGGCTCGGACCCCTCTCGGGGCGTTGTAGCAGGCTCGGACCCCTCTCGGGGCGATGAAGCAGGCTCGGACCCCTCTCGGGGCATTGTAGCAGGCTCGGACCCCTCTCGGAGCGATGAAGCAGGCTCGAACCCCCTCTCGGGGCGATGAAGCAGGCTCGGACCCCTCTCGGGGCATTGTAGCAGGCTCGGACCCCTCTCGGGGCGTTGTAGCAGGCTCGGACCCCTCTCGGGGCGATGAAGCAGGCTCGGACCCCTCTCGGGGCGTCAGCAGGACCGGTATGGACCCCTCCAGGGGTGGCAGCAGGACCGGTATGGACCCCTCCCGGGGTGGCAGCAGGACCAGTTCAGCAGACTCCGATGGCTGACTCAGGAAGTCTGTCAGTAGGACTGGTTCGGACCCCTCTGAAGACGGCAGCAGGGCCGGTTCAGCAGACTCAGGCTCTTCTCGGGGTAGTGCAGCAGGTTCAGATGGCAGAGTAGCATGGTTAAAGGTAGTGTGCATGGAAGACACAGATTGTACTGCCGTGGGCTTGATACCTCGAGCCAAAGTCTGATGCTCCTGATTTTGTTTCTGGAGGAGCAGTTTAGAGAAGGCACAGGCAGTTCTAGGACGTCTAGGGAAGGTGCTCGTAGTGTCCACTTGGCAGCTGTGGGAAGCTGAGCCCTGCTAGAGCTAATCAGCTCTCTCCGTTGTAGAGAAACCTGTTCCCGAGGCTCTAGCACTGGTCTCACAGAAGCCTTCTTGGCCAGGTAAGTCCTGGGTTTTCTACCCTCAAACTGCCAGCAAAAATGTCTGTTTTAGTTGAGCCAGAAACAGAATACTGGTTAGGAGAGCTGATAGCCTTTTCTAATTGCACAGCTGGTCCTAGAGCAGAACAACAGGGGCAGGGTTTGCCTGGAGGTAACAAACACGGGAGACAGGAGCATTTCCACCACCCTGGTTTAGGAGCCAGACAGTTCAAAACACTCCTGATAGACAGAGACATTTTTCTTGTTGCAGTTATTGCATGACCAGTGTTCCTGACCAACAAGTTCACAGGCTAGACAGTTCTGATAGCTAGGATAATTCAAAGTTTGACAGGAACTGCAGGTATAAAACTTTAAAGAAGGAGGCCATCTTGAATTAGTGAAAAGTTGACTCACCGGCAGGACACAGACTATCTCTTCCCCTGGAAAATGTGATGGCTTCGGCATACTGTTACGCTTGGGCTCCGGACAGGAGTCGTGCACACCACCAGCAGGGTGGCTCCAGGTGGAGAGAGACAGGAAGCTCGAACAGAGTCAGGTACCAGGCTGGGTCAGGGCAGGCAGCAAGAATCAGAGTCTGGGTTCAGGCTGGGTCAGGGCAGGCGGCAAGTGCAGTGTCTAGTACAGGCTGGGTCAGGGCAGGCGGCAAGTGGCAGTGTCTAGTACAGGCAGGGTCAGGGCAGGCGGCAGTCAGCAGTGTCTGGGTCCAGGCTGGTCAGGGCAGGCGGCGAGTGGCAGTGACAAGTACAGGCTGGGTCAGGGCACAGTAAGCAGGACAAGGCAGGTCAGAAGGCCGTAGGCCACACACACACACACACGGAAGGCCCGTAGGCCACACACCAATAGCGGGGCAAGGCAGGTCAGAAGGCCCGTAGGCCACACACACACACACGGAAGGCCCGTAGGCCACACACCATAGACGGGGCAAGGCAGGTCAGAAGGCCCGTAGGCCACACACACATACACGGAAGGCCCGTAGGCCACACACCAATAGCGGGGCAAGGCAGGTCAGAAGGCCCGTAGGCCACACACACACACACGGAAGGCCCGTAGGCCAGGTATGGAAATCAAGGAAGAAGGCCCAAAGGCCATGCAAGGCAAGGATAGGCCCGAAGGCCGCACAAGGCAAGGCAAGGATAGGCCCGAAGGCCGCGCAAGGCAAGGCAAGGCAAGGCAAGGATAGGCCCGAAGGCCACGCAAGGCAAGGCAAGGCAAGGATAGGCCCGAAGGCCACGCAAGGCAAGGCAAGGATAGGCCCGAAGGCCACGCAAGGCAGGCTAGAGCAGGGAGCCCAGGTGAGCTCGATGCCGAAGCACCGAGGCAACTGTCAGGCAGGGTTAAGAGGGCACACCCAGAGCATAGAGTGGACATAGGAGATGGACTGGGCCTGTCAGGAAAGCCAGCACTAGAGGGGCCCCTGGTGGTGAGGCGGTAGCACAGCAGCCACAGCCGTAACAAGTTCCAGCAATAACAGGAATCAGAGAAGGAATAGAGAATCTAAGGTTAAACCAAAGTGCCTCAGACTTTTCAAAGTTTACTTGAAAATGATGATCCGACAACCAGGAAGCAACAGAGTCCAAATAGGAGTTGAAAATATTCATGTGACTCACTAGGGATAACTGTCACATAGGTAACTTGAGTAGATAAGGTAAATGGTTTCCTTAAAATAATTGATTGATTAACTATCAGTTCACAATACTCCCCAAATAATTCACAAGGAAATAAATAATTAAAATTAAATGATGAGATAAGTTTATTTTACATTAGAAATAAGCTGGCAAAGGGCAAATTACAATATTTAGTTGCAAAATTTTAAATATTCAACAGATCATCAAAGTAGCATGGATGGAAACTGGTTTCTCAGAACAGAGTACAACAAAATATTCAACATTCACAGCCTTGCAGATAAGTAACAGTTTCTACTATATTACTGTATTTCATATATTCAAATTAATGTAACCTTTAGTGTATTTAAAGAATTGATTATTTGTATGTCTTTCTCTTTAAAAAGCACTCGAGAAAATCAAGAATCTTATTTACTGTTGAAAGATTCCCTCAGGTAAGTATTGTATCTTAATTGATGTAACCGTGTCCGTTTCCTTATCTTTTACTAATGTCTCTTTTGTAGGTGTGCACTTATCTTTACTTCTTCACTATTGGGCTAGGGGGCAGAGTTTGTATTCATTGCTGGTGTATGTTGGATTAGGACAACCCAGGAAGAAGGGCAGCTTTAGATGCTGGAGTTTGAAACTGGGACTCACTAATGTGGCAGTGTGGCCTGTGGACCTCTTGAACTCTTGACCTCATAGATGACCTCTATGGACTTCTTTGGACCTACTACTTCTTTGGACCTACTACTTCTTTGGACCTACTACTTTAACCTAAAAAAAATCTCTAACTCCCTGTCCCAAATAATTCTTCTATTTATTAACTGTCAGATAAATAAATTAACACTTTTAACTAATTAAAATAAAGAATAATTAAATTCCCTGACTATGATGACACTGGGAGGGAACTGTGTTATTTAATCTATATAAACTATAATAGTTTATGATTCCAGCAATGTTGTCTTCTCCAGCAGTAGGTGTAATGCTGTGAACACTCGCGCATGTCACAGTCAATTTTTGTAACCTCTCACTTTCACAAATCTTATTTCAAAACTTACCATCTTTCAGTCTATTTAATTGATTGAGAAAATTATATGCAGAACTCAAAAACAATCCTGGTTTCTTTAAAATGAAACAATATATATTTGGTGATTTACGCACAATGTTGAATCATTTATTAATCTCTGACTTGTTTTTGTTGCTAACAATCTATTATTTTGTCTCAACTACAATTAAATCAAGCTGGATTATATTTGTAAATTCCAATTCCCTTTTTCTTCATATACAGGAAGGGCCAGCTTTGTTCCCTTTAACCTTTATGTATAGGATGAATATTTAATCAATATTTATTTGGGGATCCTTTACTTGACTTAGGGGTTATTTTCTAAGCACCTATCACGTGCTTTAGGACCTAACGCACGCGATAAGGCCCTATCGCACACGAAAAGGGCCTTTCACGGCGGTAATATTAAAATTAGCGGGAGGAGAGGAGTCGGGGCAGAGTTAGGGAGGAGTCAGTGGCAGCACTGCTGCCGGCGATAATGTTTCAAACATTATCGCCGGCAGTAGCGCAGGGAATAGCACCACCTTTTACGGTGGCACTATGCCCACGATAGCCTGCAGCTGGCCACATGTGGAAAGCAAAATCACACCGCCGTGGTGCAATTGGCTGCGGGCTATCACCCGCCTGCCCCCTCCTTCGCCCCCTGCCCCCTTTAACACAGGCTTCATCTTTCGACACGGAATGATGTATCCTAGCCTTAGAGGTAGATCTTCAAAAAATACGTGCGCGCGAACAAAAGTACACCAGATTTTATAAGATACGCGCGTAGCCGCGCGTATCTTATAAAATCCAGGGTCGGCGCGCGCAGGCTGCGCAAAATCGGCAGCCTGCGCGCGCCGAGCCGCGCAGCCTGCCTCTGTTCCGTCCGAGGCCTCTCCGAAATCAGAGCAGCCTCGGAGGGAACTTTCCATCCGCGTCCCCCCACCTTCCCCTCCCTTCCCCTATCTACCCCACCCCCCAGCCCTACCTAAATCCCCCCCTACCTTTCTTGGGCAAGTTACCCCAGCATCCCCCCGCAATGCCGGGGGACTCAGGGACCGCCCTCCCGGCCCACCCCTGAACAGTCACCACGCCCCCGGACCCGTCCCGGACCTGCCCCGGACATGCCCCAGACACGCCCCTCCCGCCCCTTTTAGGAAGCCCCAGGACTTACGCGCGTTCCGGGGCTTTGCGCGCGCTAGCGCGCGCGCAGGGGTTTTAAAATCTACCCCTTAATGTGAGATATGTAATTTTAATATTTTTTCTGCTTCTTTCAATTCACTAATAAAGCCAATGAAATACACACGGATTGACTAGTTAATTAATTTCAACTATTCCTATCTCCTTACCTTTTACAAGGGTATCTTACAATAAATAATCATTTCTCACTCATTCACACTTAATCAGTTGTGTTTCTTCACTATTCTGAGTGCTTTAACATAAACTAGGCCTAAAATGTGAGCTCTAGTCACACAGCTCCTGCTCCTCTCAGTGCCTCTCCAAGAAAAATCAACAGCCAGTTCTAAACTGTCAGTATTCAAATTTCTACCTGAGATGAAAAAACATTAAGTCTAGCTAAAATGTACCTAGACATAATTAAACAACTACTAAACCAGATGGAACTGGTTATCAACATTGACAAAACTGAATTCCTTCACCTTGAGAGAAAACATACTAAAATCATTCAAGCACCGATAACCCTAAGAAATAACCAAAAAATTGAGCTAGCTGAAAAAGTAAGGAATCTGGGAGTAATAATGGACCCAGAAATCAACCTGAAGCAACACATATCTATAAAAGTAAGAGAAGGCTACGCAAAACTTATGGTCCTCAGAAGATTAAAACCATTACTCACACCCGCCCACTTCAGAACAGTATTGCAAACACTTTTTTCTAGCACTGACTACTGCAACGCACTCTTACTCGGACTCCCAAGCACATCGATAAGACCACTCCAGATACTTCAAAATACTGCAGCCAGAATACTAACGGGAAAAAAGAGGAGGGACCATATAACCGAAACTCTAGCAGACTTACATTGGTTACCCATCGAATACAGGATAAAATACAAAGCCTTATGCACCATACACAAACTAATATATGATAAAGAAGCAGACTGGCTAAACACAGCCTTACGAGTACACGTTCCACAAAGAAACCTCCGCCTCAGCAAACAAAGCACTACTAACAATCCCTTCAGTAAAGTCAGCAAAAGTAACCCAAGTGAGAGAAAGGGCTTTATCATTGGCTGGGCCCATACTATGGAACACGATGCCACCCGAACTCAGATTACAGAATAATCTCAAAACTTTTAAGAAAAATCTAAAAACATGGCTCTTTAAAAAAGCCTTCACTAAAGAGTGTGGAGGGTAGAGAATGAAAGTACAAGGTAATGCAGATGAGAATGAATTTAATCAATCCTACTTTTAAGAAGTAATATTTCAATGCGATAGTAACTCAATAATATACCTGGACTTGACCAACATTACTCAAATAATGATTTTATTTATGAAATTGTAACCGAACTTTATTGGCACCTGTTAGAATGTAAGATATCCTACATTTACTTACCTTAGTCTATGTGCCTATTTGTAAACCGTTGCGATGGTATATAACTTAGCGACGGTATAGAAAAGTTTTAAAATAAAATAAATTAAATAAATAAATAAATAAATAAATAAAATAAATAAATGTAATTTTTCTGGTGATGTCATGAGAGATACTTCTCAGCAAATCTAAATATTCTATGTAACTTTCTTACATCTTCATAAAAATATACTGGTATATATAAGTCAATTAAAAAGGAATTTTTTAAATCATCAATTTTTTCTTAACAGGAATAATTTGGGAAAACAATTTTGAAATTTGGCTAATGTTCTGTATAAATCCTCCAACCTATTCACCTTCAGCAATAGGTGAAGCTTGAGTTGCCATGGAATTGCTATGGTATCTCTAAGGAAACAACTTCAAAATATTGGCAAAGACCAATTTTTTATAATAACAGACCTTGCTTTTTTACCTGAGCCCATTTGCGTTAATGGAAAGGAAAATCCTATTGGAATAAATACAAATATACTATCACTTATAAAAACCCAGAAAAAAATAACTAAAAGTTTTAAAAAACTTTGACAACATTCTCACCCCTCACAGACATCATACTGTTGAATACAGCTGTAAAACTTCACTACTGCTCTCCTCAAAATTATTTAAGTAATAAATCAAAATGTCAAAGAATTTTGTCCATACTAATGGTCCCTTGGCATTTTGTAACTTCTCCGGTGACCAAATCCTCTAAAACCCTTTTTTGTGAATTTTACAATTTTTTACTCAGCACAGTAATGATGCCATTTGTCCTTTCCCTTTTACGTACATTTATCTTAACACATATTTAGTCCATGGTGCTACACTCCTTCTTTTCTTTTTTTTTTTTAATGTGTTTTATACTTAATTCTTTTTTGTCGATTTTACATTGTTTTTATTTTTCTGGCAGCATTTCCAATTGATCACTGTAATACATATCAGCCTAGGTATGTAAACTGTTTGCTTTTTTTATAGCTTCATTCATAGTGGTGTCCTCCACAGTATACATATTTGTCTCTTGATACATTCTACTTATTTAAATTGTACTTGTCTAGATTTTTTCATTTAGTGGAGGGGAGGATAGAAACTGGGCATTTTTCTAATGTAGATGTGCAAAGTGTATAGTGATTCCTCACTCAGCAACCTTTAGGTCCCGTGCATTGTTTGCCCTCACTCACTTTTCTGCCTGTGAAACATGGGAGCAAAAAGCCCTGGCCTGGGCCAATGGTCTGCATACATTACTGCACAAGGCACTTGACATGCCACCGAACATGTCCTCCTCCACAGCCACCTCCATTTGCGTGCCATTAGCCAGATACACATAGGCAGACATGGAATTGAGAAACATAAGTGTGTCTTCCCTACAAGCCAATCGTCACCATACAGGCCAGCTTCAAAATTGTCAAAGAGCCCCAATTGCCAAAGGATAAAGGAATCGTGCGCGATTCCCAGATACCTGACTACCACGCCAGGATGCCCATTCCAGTGTTGCAGACCACATAGATGTTCAGGGAGTGGAAGATCTTTCTCTTAAGGTACTTCTCCTCACTCCGATGGGGTGGAATGATGGCCACATGTGTGCAATCGATAGCTCCAACAACATTGGGAAAGTGTACAAGGCATAGAAACCTCTCTTCAAGTCCATCAACTCCTGCCGGTCGCAAGGAAATGTGATGTAGCGATTAATGCGGTCAGTGACTGCTTCAATGACGTAGTCAAGACAGCGTGAGAAAGTGCTTTGGAACATCCTCCCCATGACCCCTCCTGTGGTTTGGAAGGATCTGCTTGCAGTGAAATGCAGGGTGACCTTGTCTGTTGCTCAGGTTGTTCTTCTTCCAGGTCATCTGTAGCGAGGCTGGCGAGGCACAAAGTACGCCTGTACAAGTAAACGTCACACAAACCAAATGGCTTTAGAAAAGTTTACCGGGTAAAAACAGGCATTTTTATTGGTCCAGGATGGCCTGGTAGGTGTGCCGGTAATGTTTGGAGTTTTATCGTGCGTGATACGCGCCGCAATAATTACTTTTCGGCCCATACCGCCAAGAAAAAAGGTGCAGTTATTTCCCATGAAAAGGATCACACACAGTGCCAGCAATACTTTTTTACATTAATCCCACCCACTTTAATATTTATATAAAATTTACATATGCAATTTTCTGTTTATCATGTGCATTACAGCACACAATAACAGCATATTGCAAATTGATGAATGTATGAGAGAGAGAGAGAGCCTCTTTAGAAGGCTCTCATTCAGGAGGGTCATCAAGTAACTCCAGGTGGTGGTCTAGAGTTTGGGGGCAGTTTTAAATGCACAGTCAGAAGTACGAGCAGCACAGAACACAACAGTGAAGATTTGTTGTGATTTGGAATGAGGAAAGATATACAAACATGGGATTTCAACAATGTGTTCTCGCCCTAGCTTGATGCACTCTGTACCTGGGTGCTATCAAAATAGGATGAGAGTACACTGTAGGAATCACATCTTTGTGTACCTTTCCTCATTCCAAATCACATCAAATCTTCACGGATCTGTACTGTGCTGTTCATACCTCTGACTGTGCATGTAAAACTGCCCCCAGACCCTAGACTACCACCAAAACCTCAACTCATGTTACTAGATGACCTTCCTATTGTGGTATAAATAGATGACAAATGTGTGCCACCCCAGAGGCTCCCTCTCCCTCTCCCCCCCCCCCCCCCTCCTCCTCCTCCCCTGTTTTGGGCATATCACACAGATTAATGCCAGGAAAAAAGGTGTAGATAAAACATGCAATAATGTGCATTATGCTATTGCATACAACGTTAAACACCTCTCATGTTTATAAACACTGCCCAAACTCCTCCCCTTTGACAAAGTTTTCGAAATTTGCATAAGCATTACGCGATGTGAAAAATAATGCATGTGTTATGGTGTTCTCACAGCCCTAACACCTGCGATAACTCCCTAATGCATTTTGATGCATGACCCTGCAAGATTGGTACAAAAACCAGATTGATTAGGACATAGCACATTTGTCTTAACAACAAAATCATTAAGTGATTTAAAACTATTTTTCTCAATAATTTTAGAAATCATTGATAAATTTGGAATCATTCTATAATTGGCCAGGATGCTAAAAGATTCCTTTTTGAAAATTGGTTTAACTCTCACAATTTTCAATTGATTAGGAAATGAACTATTAGATAATGAATTATTAATTATGTGAGAAATAGATTCTAAAATGAGGAGATCATTCCATTAGTAACTTAGAAGGGAAAGGATCTGAAATTGATAAAGTAAATGTTGCGAGCGCAGCCTTCAAGGGCCTATGGAGCGGGCTCGGTGCGCGTCACTTACCTCATAGGAGAGCGGAGCCCTTGGGCCATAGGAAGGCTCAGGTAGAGACATGAGTCGCACACATGGTGAGGTGTGTGTGCAGGATGGGCAGCACAAAAGCAGAACTGGATGGAGCTTGGTACACAGGGCTACAACGTAGGTCTCTGGCTAGGACTAGGAGCTTGGAACATAGGAGAGTTCAAGGAAAGCTTAGAGCACAAAGAGTCAGAGAAGAGCTTGGAACTTGGGACTCTCAAGGAGTACGATGTGGAGCTTGGAACATGGACTTGGAATGTGGACACAAGGAGGTGAAGACTTGAAACATGAAGATGAGGAGATGAAGATTTGGAACATAGACTTGGAACGTAGACTTGGAGTCATGGAGACTTAGACTTGGAGACATAGACTTGGGCAAGGAAGGCGAGTCCCTCAGGTGCCCTACACAGCACATGTGGCTGGTCATGGACCACACTGAAGACTCAAGCAAAGAACATGGAGACATGGAGGTCTAGACATGGACTTGGAGATGTAGACTTGGGACGTAGATTTGGGACGTAGACTTGGGCGAGGAAGGTGAGTCCCTCAGGCGCCCTACACAGCACATGGGGCTGCTCACTGACCACACTGAAGACTCAGGTGAAGAACAAAGACACAGGCAGGGATGAGCAAGACCCTCAGGTGCCCTACACAGCACATGGGGCTGGTCGCAGACCACACTGTTCCCTATGCACCCTACACAGCCAGGAGGCTGGTCACGGATCACAAGGGGAGCAGGGCGAGCTCGGAAATCTCATAGCACAGGAGCGAAGCAACCCCTCGGGGCCTCTGGAGTTGGGACTGGATACAAGGAGATAAAACTTTGTACATAGTAATTGAGGACCGAACCTCGGACTTTAAAAACAAGGAGACTCTGGAGGAATGGGTATATTGGGACCTGGAGAATTAGGACTGGGACAACATCAGGAAGGAAACAAGGAACATCTTGGAACTAGGAACATCTTGGAACATGGGACATCTTTGGAACACGGGACATCTTGGAACATGGGACATCTTGGAACATGGAACCGGATCTAGACACATTGACATCCGGACTTGGAACAGCATCAGAATCTGGACTCACAGACCTCCAGACTTGGAACAGAAATCGGGATCTGGTCTCACGAACATCCAGACTTGGAACGGACATCGGGATCTGGACTCACGGACATCCGGACTTGGAACAGACATCCGGATCTGGACTCACGGACATCCGGACTTGGAACGGACATCGGGATCTGGACTCATGGACATCCGGACTTGGAATAGACATCAGGTCCCGGTCTCAGGAACAGACATCAGGATCCGGACTCAGGAACAGACATCAGGCTGAAGCGATGTCTTCAGGAGCATCTGGATAGATGCGAAGACAAGGGTGAAGTGACGGACGAACCTTTAAGTAGGGCTGAGAGGCAACTCCCTGGGAGGAGCTACCAGGAGGGCCACGCCTGGCTGGCCCCATAAGAATGGGGGAAAGCCGTGTGCCTGCCCCTTAGGAGAAGCAGCCAGAGGAAGTCTGCAGGACCCTGGACAGTGGCCCTGCAGATGCCAAAGCAGGGAGGAGCCGGAGCTGGGACGCGCAGGCCCCGACATGGGAGGTGGACTAACGCAGCGTCTTGCTGCTGGAGAAGGCCCTCGGGGGCGGCTTCGGCAGTGGCCTCCAGGCCAAGAGAGGACAGGCATGGGCGGCGGCTGATGCCGCGAAGAGCAGAGGTGGCGGAGGCAGCCTCCAGGCCACGAAGGGGAGCAGCGACAACAGCGGCTCCAAGCCACGGGGATCGGCGTTGTCCAGGAGCAGCACCTGGCAAGGTCAGAGGCGGCACAGGGCTGCGGAGGTAAGGCCCTGTCTGCGTGAAGCGCAGGCAGGGGTGCAACAGTAAGATGAAGAGTCTTTAAAAGAAAACCAACATGTATACTATACATTGAAGAACATGAAGAAAATTATGAGCAGCAGAGCAACCAGAGACAACTGGTGTAGGATTGATGAAAAAAGAATTACAAATATTCTTCACTTTTTCTAAGAAAAACAATGCAAAATAATTTGCTGAAAGATTAGAATCCACAGAAGAAGCTAAAGAAGGTTGATTTGCTAAACTGATTACAATTTTAAATAACTGTTTAGGATGGTTTTCAGCGGATCTTTATTTATGAATTTATTTATTTTGACATTTTATATACCATAGTTCCATGTATAGATCACAATGATTTAAAAGTGACATTCATCATTAACAGTCAACAGTGATCATATGAGATGAGTTTATTTCTCATTTCTATGTGACTAAGGGTGGTTTTTGTAGTTCATATATGATAATTGATGTGTTGAGAGGTTTGAGATAGGTATAAAAATAAAGAACAATTAACTAGCAGAAGAATGAGAACAGTTTCTGATACTGCGGTGGACATAAACATATTTTCTTGCTGATGCTGTGTTCTTTTTTTTTTATTATTTTTATATAATGACATTTGATCTCAATTGGGATATTATATCAGTTTACATTCAGGTATTGTAGGTATTTTTCTATCCCCAGAGGGCTTACAACCTAAATTTTTGTGCCTGAAGCAATTGAGGGTAAAGTGACTTGCCCAAGGTCACAAGGAGTGACAGCAGGACATGAACCCTGGTCTCCTGGTTCATAGTCCACTGTGCTAACCACTAGGCTATTCCTCCTCCCTCAAGAAGTATATCAAATACGTATATTAGATGATTCTTGATAAATCATCTAATATACATATTTATGTAAGATTTTTTAATTAATGCTTTTGTTCTCCCTTGTTGCGGTTTTGGTTAAGCTAATTAGTCAAGGATTGGCCTGTTTTGGTTGGTTGCAAAATTCTTTGAATGCCATATACTTAATAAACATGCTTACGTGGCCCCTTTTAAAATATGACTTACTTGTTCTAAGACCACATGAAGGTGGATATGGCCTTTTTTATGCATGTGAGCCTTTGAAAATTCACCTTAAGAACATGCCATACTGGGTAAGACCTAGGGTCCATCAGGCCCAGCATCCTGTTTCCAACAGTGGCCAATCCAGGCCATAAGAACCTGGCAAGTACCCCAAAACTAAGTCTATCTCCTATTACTGTTGCTAGTAATAGCAGTGGCTCTTTTCTAAGTCAACTTAACTAATAGCAGGTAATGAACTTCTCCTCCAAGAACTTATCCAATCCTTTTTTAGACCCAGCTACACTAACTGTACTAATCACAACCCCTGGCAACAAATTCCAGAGTTTAATTGTGCGTTGAGTGAAAAAGAACTTTCTCCGATTAGTTTTAAATGTGCCTCATGCTAACTTCATGGAGTGCTCCTTAGTCCTTCTATTATCCGAAAGAGTAAATAACCAATTCACATTTACCCATTCTAGACGTCTCAAGATTTTAAACACCTCTATCATATCCCCCCTCAACCATCTCTTCTCCAAGCTGAATAGTCCTAACCTCTTTAGTCTTTCCTCATAGGGGAGCTGTTCCATCCTCTTTATCATTTTGGTTGCCCTTCTCTGTACCTTCTCCATCGCACCTTCCAGGGAGCAGTACAATATGGGGGGTGAGTACTATGCACAAAACAAGAGCAGGATCTGGGAATGATTATATCTAATGATCTTAAGGTGAAGAAACAGGTGGATAAAGTGATCACAAAGCCTGAAGGATGCTTGGGTATATAGGGAGAGAAATAACCAAAAAAAAAAGGAGGAGATATTGCCTATGTATAAGTCTCTGGTGAGCTATCTTTTGGAATGGTATACAATTCTGGAGGCTGCCTCTTCAAAACATAGAAACACAGAAACATAGCAGCAAGAAAAGGCCTGCCACTCAACTACTTTAGCCCTCTGAACTGACTCTATTCTGCTTATATCCTTTACAAAAGAATATAAACTGAATAGAGTCAGTCCAGAGGGCATCTACTAAAATGGTCAATGGTCTTCATCATAAAGCATATAGGGACAGACTTAAAGATCTAAACATGAATACCCTGGAGGAAAGAAGGGAAAGGGGAATGATAGAGACATTCAAATACATCCAAGGAGTAAATATACATGATGTGGGCTTCTTTCCCCAGAAAGGAGGCTCTAGAATGACAGGACATGGAATGAGAATGAAAGGGGGTAGACTCAGGAGTAATCTAATGAAATATTTCTTTTCAGACAGGGTAATAGACACATGGAACAGCCTCCTTGTGGAGGTGGTGGAGACAAGGTCAGCATCAGAATTCAAGAAAACATGGAACAGTAAGTAACTATAAAGCTGAACAGGATGTTGCGGAGGTAGACCCCACAAGTCCCTACCATTGGAAGGTGAGGTCAAGTGGAAAGCAGAGGCCGACTGAACCTTAGCCAATACCAGCCCTCATTCCCCACAGGTTGAGCCCTTGGGCACTGGGGCCCGCTGGACTTAGGTGGGCCTCCATGTGGTTGATCCTAATGGAGGTGTCCAGAGGCAGAGTTCCAGAATGCAGCAGAGATGGAGGGGTCCCAGTAGTGCGAGGCGAGAGCTGAGGTCATCCAGACAGAGGGTTGAAGCAGGAGGCTGGAATCAGGGTCAGGTTTGGCTGAGTAGTCAAAGGCAGGTGGCTATAGGCGAGATCAGGTCCAAGCAAGAGGTCGAAGGCGGGCGGCTAACGGCGAGGTCAGGTTCAGGTCCAGGTCAAGCAAAGGAAGTCCGACAGAAGGTAGAGCAGGAACAGGGACTGGATCAGGAACTGGAACTGGAACTGGAACAGGTACTGGAACAGGAACTGGATCAGCAACAAAGTGCACAGCAGAGAAGTATGGAGACCTGTTGGCAAGCAAGCTCTATGCGTTTGAGCCTGCCTTAAATAGTAGTGCTGGTTGACGTCATCACCTAGGGCCGCGGGAGGCTTTCCCACCATGGCCGACAGGCCAGAGAGGAGGAGGTAGCGGCATCTCCCCGTGCCACACGCAGGGAGGCCTGGTCAGCCCCGGAGGAACTCGTGGAGGGTGCCGGGAGCACAGAGGGAGCACAGGCACAGAGGTGACTGCCCACCATTGCCAAGGAGGTCGGGCCAGCTCTGGAGGCCCAGTGTCGGGGGTGAGTGAACCCGGCTGCGGGCCTGCCACGGCCGGGGAGTGCAACACAGGAATTGTGGGTAAGCAGATTGAATCGGCAGTATGGTTTTTATGTGCTGTCATGTTTTCTGTTTCTGTGTTTTTCTTTCACCATAAACTTTAATGGGACCAAACCAAATGAACTGAAAAGGATCCAGATTTCTTTCGGCGATCACACCCATCCTGTTTGGTTGCCCCAAAGCGAACATGGCCTCATTTAACACATTTTTTACATTCAGATTGACTTGAATGCACATCCCCAGAATTTATTAATCATGGTAATATAGGAAAAATAGGCTGCTAATCATTCCAATGCTGAAGTGCCTGGTGGCTTGTATAATAGCAATTTACTTGTGCTTTTTATGTCAAGGCAAAGGCAAAGTCAGTTCAACATAAGTGTACAGGTCAAACTGCATGTAGATAAGCCAAGGAAAGTACCAGGGGATCAAATCTAGCAAGCACAAACAAAGTCAGGGCCAGACCAAGGTTAAAACAATGAAATCATTCTGTAGGAAACAAAGCAGAACTGGCAGAGGAAAAAATGAAGAGAATACAAAGGAGAGAGCAAACAGACAAGAGATTCAAGGCAGCTAGGTGCAGAAACTGAACTGAAGCAGCAAAAAACAACAATGAAATAGGAAGCGTCATATATATTCATTATGGATATTTTTGAAACCCAGACCTATTTCTGACTATTCAGGACTGAAGTGGCTACTTCTAAGCTAAAGTTCTGAATGTCACATGAATTCCTGGCAGTGTGCAAGTAAAATGCCTTCATTAATTTAACACTTTTTTAGATTTCACATCTTTTCTCACGATGTCTTATTTGTTAGAAGAAAACAATCAAGCAAAGGTTAATGACAAAACCAATGAAGCAACTGACATGATAGATATGAAAGCCAGAAGCAAATGGAAAGAGGTTGCATTGGAGAGGGACTAGATGGCGACCATAGCAGAGCACTGAAAGGGTTTTATCGGTTACCAACATTTTTGTTTCTTACTCTCTGGAGGTTTTCCTTCAATTATGGTAAAATGTAAGGGGTAGTGTAACTTAAACCCTGGTCAGGGCTCTAATTTGAGACTCAGTTGCAAACATCTCAGCATTCAGGGTCAGCATCCTGGGATCGGTGTCATGACAATCGAGGTGGAGAAGGACGGATCCCCAGGTGGGGCAGCATCTCCCATTTCAGGCTCTCCAACTCCCCCCACCCCCCAACACACACACTCACACACTCACACACACACACTCACACACACACATACACACTCGCACACACACATACACACACACACACACATACACACACACACACTCACACACACACACACTAACACACACACATACACACTCGCACACACACACACACATACACACTCACACACACACACACACACACACTCACACACACACACTGTCGCCAATTATTTTGCATTTTACTGCCACCCCTGCTACTGATGCACTGCTAAGGAGAAGGAAGTTTGGGGAGCAAAGAGTAAGACTTTTGACTAAGTTAGCCAGATAATGTAGATCTGCTATTGAGCAAAGGCTAGAGTTAGCCAGAAAAAGAGCAGCATTTTAGTGCTGCTGAATATCCTGGACTAATTAGCCGTATATATTTAACTTGTTCAGCCAGATAACAGATGAATATAGACCTCTAAATTATGGGCAGAAGAGCCAAGCTTTCATTTGTTTCCTGTAATAGCAGCATGTGTTTGTGAGAGCTCTTCTAGGAGAGAGTTCCAGAAGGCTTGTGCTGCTCTCAAGAAGGATATTTTGCGAATGCTTGTTCTTTTGATTTTTTTTGACAACAGAATTGACATTGAGGATCTGAGTGAAGATTTTAATTGTCTGGAGGCAGCTATAAAGATAGCCTTTGCCTCAAGTAGATAGACTCTTCTTTTCTCAGAGCCCTGAACATCATTGTCAGTGTTTTGAATTTGATCTGTTTATTGACAACCAGTGTAATTTTTGTAGGATGGGTGTGATACTCCCATGCTTTTATATCCTTCTATCAGTCATGCAGTGCAGCTTATATTATCAGGCCTTTGTGGAAGGCCTTATCTGTTAGATCCTTATACAGTGTGTTGCAGTAAGCCTTTATCTTTCTTTCCTTAGGAGAAACTTTGGAACTTTTAAACCATGTCCCTTTATGCTCAGATGATTTATAAAGGTATAACAGCTCTTTGAGGAAGCCTGCTTTTATATTATTATAGGCAGAACCAATTGTTCCTTTATTCCAGAAAACTCTATTATAGATCCAGTACTGGATTGCATATAACTTCTCCTTTTTCTACACTAATTATGGTTTATAACACTGAATTACTCAGAAATAACTGATATTCTGGGGGAGTTTCTCTTACAGGCTAATTTTAAAACAAGTGCACGTGCACCCATATACACACATATGAGTGTGTAAGCGGAGAAACACTTGAATTTTAAATCAAGCGCGCACGTGTGCACAGAAGATTTAAAATCTATTGTATTCTGCAGCCATGGCCGTCCACGGCCGCAGCCCCCTACCTAACCCGCGGCAGCAACCCGCCGCGGCAGTATCAAGAGAAGCTGCTGAGTCTGTGCCAGTTGCACCAGCGCGGGCCTCCAGGACGGCCGCCGGGCTGGGAGCCGTCCCTGCTCCTCCCTCACGGGGTCGGGCAGCCTTTCCTCCGTGGACGAATTCCAAGATAGCCGCTGCCATCTTAGGCGCGAGGCCATGCCTCCTTGCTAGATTTAAAGGGACCTCGTCCTTTTAACTACTCACAGTTGTTCTCAAGGAGCCAGAGCAGAGGAAGTATATAAGGAGATTTCCTCTGCTCATTCCTTGACTTGGCAACACTTCAGTTAGTCAAGTCTTCTTGCTTCGGTGAGTCTTCTTGTGTTTCGGACCCTTGCTTCTTGGTTCCTGTCTCATCTCAGTGATTCCTGGTTCCTGACTTCGGACTGGCAAGCGGTGATTCTTGGTGTGAGACTTCAGACTAGCAAGCAGCGATCCCTCGGTGTGTGACCTCGGACTGGTAAGCGACAACCCTCTGGCACTTGACCTTGGAATTCTCCTGGACCATCTTCTCCAAGGGCCCACCTAAGTCCCAGCAGCCTGGGTCCTTACGGGATTCTCCCGGTAGGACCGCAGGCTTCCAGGGGTGAAGCTCCAGTTAGCCCTTGCACCGACCTCACGACTCCTTGACCTCTCAAAGGCCCATCTAAGTCCCAGCGGCCCAGGTCCCTATGGGTTCCTCCCAGGGCGACCGCGGGCTTCCAGTGGCGAAGACACAGTTCGTCTCCTTGACGTCACAACTTCATCTGCCTCCACGGTTGCCTCAGTCTACAGTGCCGAGGGTCAGCCGGTCGCATCTTCTGTTCCGCCTCGCCACCCGACGGGAGAACCTACGGATCCACCTCCAAAGGTATACCATCCTCCCATCGGTCCAAGGGTTCACAAACCTGAGCATAACAATCCACCTATCACACATAAGTATTCTCCCAATTTTAAGAGGTTATTCGACCAAACCTGCTTTGCGTATCTTTCATAGGACTTTGCTGGATTTAACGTGCATTGGGGCATATTTTTGAAGGATTACACGCGTATATTATGTGTGTAACCCTGAAAACCCTCTCCTGTGTGCACCGAACCTATTTTGCATAGGCTCGGTGATGCACGCAAGCCCCAGGACGCGCGTATGTCCCAAGGCTTGAAAAAAGGGGCAGGGCGTGGGCGATCCGGGGTGGGGCAAGGGCATGGCCAGAGGCCTCCGAAGGCCTGCTTGGCTGGGGAATCGTGCACGGCACTTGGCCGGCGCATGCAACCTATGCCTGCCCAGAGGCAGGCGCAACTTAAATAATAAAGGGGGGGGGGGGGGCGAAAGGAAAGTTTCCTCCGAGGCCACTCGGATTTCAGAATGGCCTCGGAGGGAACGGGGAAAGCCATCGGGGCTCCCCTAGGGCTCGGCGCACACAAGATACACAAGTGTGCACCCCCTTACGCGCGCCGACCCCGAATTTTATAACATGCGTGCGGCTGCGTGCACATGTTATAAAATCTACGCCCGCGCGTAGGTTAGAAAATCTGGCCATTTATGTAAGCATATTTTAAAACATGCTTGTGCAAGGGACATTCTCAGTTTTTCCAATTCGTTCTCCAGTTTGTCCAGTCAGTCTCTAAGTCACCTAGACCCCTCAGGTTCTTCCATATCCCAACTGACCTGGATCCCTCACCTTGTCGTGGAAGCCCAAAAACGTGAGATCTGCAGACTTGCCCCTTATCAGGATCAGAGGGAAATTTACAAGGTAACAAGCCACAGTGCGCTGCAGCCTCCAGTTTTAAAATACGGAGTTCAGCACATAACAGCTGGGGCCCCAGCCTAGAACACCTATTCTCCTCCCCCCCCCCCCCCCCCCCTTATTTGTTGCCCGTGTAAGCGCATATACAAACATAAATTGTGGCTTCTAAACTTTGTATTGCTCACACGTGGCCCACATATATGTGTATGTGGGCATTTTAGCATGAGCAACACTTTTAAAATTGCCCCCTTAGGGGTAGATTTTCAAAAAGCGCGATTTGGCGTACTTTTGTTGGCGCATCAGGCGCCAACAAAAGTACGCTGGATTTTAGTAGATACGCGCGTAGCCGCGCGTATCCGCTAAAATCCTGGATCGGCGCGCGCAAGGCTATCGATTCCATATAGCCGGCGTGCGCCGAGCCGCACAGCCTACCTCTGTTCCCTCCGAGGCCGCTTTGAAATCGGAGCGGCCTCTGAGGGAACTTTCTTTTGCCCTCCCCTCACCTTCCCCTCCCTTCCCCTACCTAACCCACCCCCCCCGGCCCTGTCTAAACCCCCCCTTACCTTTGTCGGGGGATTTACGCCTCCCGGAGGGAGACGTAAATCCCCGCGCGCCAGCGGGCCGCTAGCGCGCCGGGACGCGACCTGGGGGCGGGTCCGGAGGGCGAGGCCACGCCCCCGGACTGCCCCGGGCCGTAACCACGCCCCCGGACCCGCCCCCAAAACGCTACGTCCCACCCCGAAAACGCCGCGCGGATCGGGCCCGCCCCCGACACGCCCCCCTCGGAAAACCCCGGGACTTACGCGAGTCCCGGGGCTCTGCGCGCGCCGGTAGGCCTATGTAAAATAGGCGCACCGGCGCGCAGGGCCCTGCTCGCGTAAATCCAGGCGGATTTACGCGAGCAGGGCTCTTAAAATCCACCCCCAAGTGAGTAATAATTGTTCCTCTCTGATCTATGACTTTATACAGAGTATATTCAAGAAACTCATGGAGGTCAGTTTAGCATAGCAACGTCTCCAAGTAGGAAGAGGACTATGTTGTTCTAATTATCTATATTGTTTTAAAAAATAAAAGCACATCCCAAGCGCCTTCTTTTTTTCTTCTGCCTCTACCAAACCATCAGTGGACAAAAGTCCAGATAGAACAAATACAAATGACACATTAGCTTTGGTAATCAGCTCTACAGACTCGAAAGGGACTACAGAAACATGTTGGCAGAAAAAGATCATGCAACCTATCTAGTCTGCTCATTAATTCTAATTTATTTATTTATTGAAAACATTTCTGAATATATAAGCACAGCGCCCAAAGAGAGATAAAAAAAATTTAAATCAGCAAATCTAACATACGAACAGGACAGCAAACAGAAATATTAGAAAGCCAATAACTCAATGAGTTTCATAATGACCCAAAGCAGTGACACACACCATCAGACCTAGATATAAAATAGGTATGTCAAACTCTGGGCCACACTTCTTCTATAAATATTCACAGAGCCCTACAGTATTTTCTTGGGTATTGAGTTTTATTACTTTTAGGGATCTTCACAGCTATAGCAGCCTCCACAATAATCCCAGGCCCCTCCATTTCTGCAGCTCCATTCACTCCCTACAATCACCAAAGTGGAGTGACCACTAATGAACCTCGATCCAGGGATCAAAATGTCCTATTCCCAATTTAGGTCTACAAAAATCTTGAGACAGGAGGCACAACAAACCTCGGCACTTAGAGGCAGTCAAAAAGTCACAGACACATCAAGATCAGATGCTGTGGCAGCAAAGTCTCACCTGGAGCAGTAGCACCATAGAGCCAATATTCAAGATGAATAGCACAGAGCAGGCAGACATCTTACTATATGGAAAGAAAGATAAACAGTAATTCAAATACAGAAATGGAAGTGGCCAAAGACAACACTTAACAGAGTTTCTCTCATACTCATTATTTTTAAGACAAAATTGTCTGAACAATTAGCAGAGCTAGTCCGTAATTAAGCCAAGTCAAAATTATGATTGCTTTCTCCTCTTAAAAGTATATTGCACTCACAAGTAAACCCACTGTTTATTTTTTAAAGTGAAACTTTTGATACTGTCCCACATTGAAGGCTAATAAATCATCTGAGCAGCCTAGAGGTAGGTCCTAAAGGGGTTGAATGGATTAAAGTGGTTGTGTGATAGACTGAGATTAGTGGTAAATGGATTTCATGCCAATGAAGAAGGGTGATTAGTGGAGTGATTCAAGGATCTGTCCTGGGGCTAGTTCCATTCAATATCTTCATGAGTGACAATTGCAGAGAGATTAGTGGGGAAAAAATGTGACCTTTTACTAACATCTACAAGAGGGTGGTCACCCCTGAGGGACTTGACAGAATGAGGACAAATGTAGGAAAACCTGAGGAGTGATCAAGCTCTTGTCAGCTAAGCTTCGATGCAAAAAAAAAATGCATAATCATACATTTGGAGTGCAGAAATGCAAGGGAGGTGACGAGGGATGTGCACGAAGCAGGAAGATCTCAGGCTGATCTCTTCTGATGATCTCAAGGTAGTGAAACAGTACTAGGCAGTAGCCAGAGCCAGAGCAATGCCAGTGTCTGCTTTGACAACAATGCTGTTAACGTCAATAGCGTACATAAAGTATTTGGCACCCAGGGCAGCTACTTCCTTTGGCACCCCACCTTCCCACTGTGATCTCTGGTTCATTCCCTCCCTGCCCCTCTGGATCCCCTCATTCACGGTTCCTCTCACTTCAAAAATAGCAAAACCATATTAATAATAAGATATTCCCAATGAGCTGACAAATACAATAACATCTAATAATTAAGAGCTCATACAAAATTTTCCAAATTTTCCAAAACCGGTAATAAAATATTTAAAAATGGAAGACACAACAGATATACAATAATTAAATCTAATAAGGATGGAAACATTTCTCACTCTCCATAACTGGGAATTTTTTATTTCCAGTCATGCTGAGCTTGTTATGGATTAATGGAGCAGCACAAACTTTCTTCACATGCACACATACACACACACACATAAAACCCAGGCAGGCTCCCATTTATTTACAGAAAAAACCCAGACAGGCTCCCATTCATACACACTCACACAGACAATCCAGGCAGGCTCCCATTCAAATGCACACACAAACAATCCAGGCAGGCTCCCATTCACACACACACACACACACACACACATATACACACAACCCAGGGAGAGAGAGGTGAGATGCTGGTGGGCACTAACTGCCAGCACTCAAACAGCAATAACCCTACTTATGAAAAGGCAATATTGGAATTACTATACCAGGCCCTAAAACCCAATGCACTTCCTATTAGGAAAACAGAATAAACTAGTCTGTCATAGATCACTATACAGAAACTACATGCTAGCAGAATACCTCACTTCAGTCACATAAGCAGAACACATACACACACACACACACACACACACACCTTCACCATATTCAGGATAAAGAGATCACAAAATATAAAGAGAAACATGCAGACAAAATTTGAACTGGAAACATCTACAAGCCAGACTTTGTATGCAGGTCAACAATGGAAAAATAAACTGAAGCATCATTCCTCACAAAACATCAAATAAAATCAAGAAATATAAAATATCAATCATAATGGTAAAGCCATACTAATACAAAGAATACATATTTTAAAACAGGTGAAAAATAGCCAATAATTAGTTTTTTTTATGTCCTAAATGCCAATAAAATATTTCAAAACAGCAAGAAAATCAAATAACACTCAATAATTAAAACTAATAAGGAAAGGATTTAAAAAAAAATCACCAGGTCTCCATACCAGGTCTCCATACCCAGGAGCTTTTGATTTTTAGATGCCCTGAGATTGTCATAGATTAGTAAGGAGGAAAGAATGGGAATTGGGGTATAGAGTGGGTGTTGCTGCAGACAGGTTTTCTCTCTCACTCACACATACATGCTCTCTCTCAGACACATACACACACACACACACATACATGCACTGGCTCACAGTCACATTCATAAGCTGTCACAACACACAAATTCTCTTTGTTGCATACTATCTCTCAGTCACACGCTCATACACACACATGATCTCAATCACACACTCACAAACATATGTTCTCACACACACCACACATATGCTCTCAGTCATAAGCTGTCACACATGCTTTCAGTCAAAAACACACATGCTCTTTCACATATAAGCACATGCTCTCTCTCCACATATGCATTCAATGACTCACACATATTCTTTCACTCACTCATTCCCCCACACACACACACACACTCCCCAAGAAGCATATAAGACAGCAACAATCTCCTCCTTTAACCTCCACAGCCTGGAAAAAATGAAAAGTCTCATGGGCAGCAGGAACCGTCAATGCTCTGCTATTTTAGATCTAGTCCTTAGTGGAAAACAGGATTTGGTGTGAGAGGTAACAGTGCTGGAGCCACTTAGCAATAGTGATCACAAATTTATCAAATTTGACTTAACAACTAGAGGGAGTGCAAAAAAATATCTACTGCAACAGCAATTAACATTCAGAAAGGTGACTATGATAAAATGAGGAAAATGGTTAGTAAAAAGCTGAAAGGAGCAACTGCAAAGGTTAAGAGTTTAGCTCAGGCATGGATGTTTAAAAATACAATCTTGGAAAACCAGACCAGATGTATTCCATGCATTAGAAGGCTAAATGACTATCGGCATGGTTGAAAGGTTAGGTGAGAGAGGCTATAATATCTAAAAGAACATCGTTCAAGAAATAGAAAAGGGATGTAAATGAAAAAAGCAGGAAACAGAATAAGCACTGATAAGTCAGATGCAAAGCATTGATAAAGAAGGCAAAGAGATAATTTGAAAAGAAGTTTGCTGTGGAAGCAAAAACTCATAATAAAAAAGTTTTCAGGTACATTCAAATTAAAAAGCCTGCAAGGGAGTCAGTTGGACCATTAGATGATCATGGGGTAAAATGAGCATTTAGGGATGACAAAGCCATAGCGGAGAGACTAAATGAATTCTTTGCTTCGGTATTCACTGAGGAAGATGTAAGAGATATACCCATGCCAGAAGTGATATTCAAAGTTATTCAGATGAACTGAAATAAATCTCAGTTAATCTGGAAGATGTACTAGGGTAAACTGACAAACGAGTGTGAGGGTTCTGTATTGAATTCTTTGGCTGATGGGAAGCCAATGAAGTTTTTTAGTGTGGGTGTGATGTGGTTGCATTTTTTTATGTTTGTGATGGACCTGGTGGCGGCGTTTTGTAGTACCTGAAGAGGTCTGATGGTGGTTTCGGGGAGGCTAAGGAGTAATGTGTTACAGTAGTCGAGCTTTTAAAAGATTATTGTTTGTAGGACTGTTCGAAAGTCTTGAGTGTGGAGAAAGGTTTGAGCTTTTTTAGTGTTTGCAGTTTGAAGAATCCATCTTTGATCATGTTGGAGATGTGGTTCTTGAGGATGAGTTCATTGTCAATAGTCACTCCCAGATATTTTGTAGATGGTGTAAGTTGCACCCCTATGTTTTTATGGGTGTTGATTTTGAGGGGAGCTGAGGGACGTTCATTGGAGATATGTAGGAATTCAGTCTTGTTTTGGTTGGGACAGAGTAATAATTGAGATAGCAGATCCGTTATTTTCGGGCTGAGTTGGTTCCATCTGTCTAGGGTGTATTCCATGGTTTTGTATATGGGGAGTAATATTTGTATGTCGTCTGCGTATACAAAATAAGTGAGGTGTGATTCTGAGAGGAATTTGCAGAGTGGGAGGAGGTATATGTTGAATAGGGTGGAGGATAAGGAAGATCCTTGTGGGACACTGATTGTGGTATTTGGGAGGATTCTGATGTGTTTATCTTTATGTTGTATGATCTGTTTGAGAGATATGATTCGAACCATTTGATTGTAGTGTCTCATAGTCCAATTTCTTTGAGTCTTATGAGGAGTGTTCCATGGTTGATGGTGTCGAAGGCGGAGGATATGTCGAGGAGTATCAGGATGTATGATTGGCCTTGATCGAGCCCTCTGAGGATGGTATCGGTGAGTGTAAGAAGGAGGGTTTCAGTGCTGAATAGTTTTCTGAAGCCATGCTGTGCAGGTTGTAGGATGTTGTGGGTTTCAAGATGTTCCATAAGTTGATTGTTTTTTCAAGGATTTTCATTTTTTCAAGGATTTTCGCTATGAAGGGGAGGTTGGATACTGGTCTGTAGTTCGCTGGATCAGATTTGTCGAGCTAAGGTTTTTTGATGATTGGTTTGACTGTGGCATTTTTGAGTTTGTCAGGGAATATTCCTTGCTCGAGTGATAGGTTGATGTTGTCGGTTATGGGTTTGGTGATGGTCTTGCTGATGAGTTTTAAGGTTTTGATGGGGATGGGGTCTAAGGGGTGGGAGGCAGGGTTGGTTTTTTTTGATGATGGGTTCTATTTCTGTCGATGCAACAGGGATAAATTGTGACCACGTGGAGTTGAGCGGGGGAGTTTCTGTTGCATCAGGGTGGATTGGGGGAATCTAGGCGATGATGGTGTTGACCTTGTCTTTGAAGAATTTTTCTAGCTTTTCGCTGGAGATGGTGGGGGTGTCCAGGGTTGAGTCATTCTGGTGTGGGTTGGTTAGATCTTTGACGTATGAGAAGAGGGTCCTGGGGTTGAATTGATATTCATGTATCTTTGTTGTATAGAAGTTTTGCTTTGCTGTGTTGATATCCATTGCATATTTGTGAAGTAGAGTTCTGTATTTGTTTTTCAGTTCTGGCATTGGGTTTCTTCTCCATAGTATTTCTGTCTGTCTTAAGGTTTGCTTTGAGTTTTTTAGTTCTGGGGTGTACCATGGGGATTTGTGTTTCGTGGATGCTTTGATTACTTTTCTTACTTTGGGGCATAGTGATTTGGCAATATCCGCATTGATGGAGATCAAGGCGTTCGTGGCAGAGTTGGCGTCATTTTTGTTGAGAGTCTTTAAAGCTTCAGGTAGTAGATCGGCGAGGTTGTCGCTGGAGCATGGCTTGGTGAATTCGATGATGTGCTTGTTTAGTTTCATTGGAGTGCGTTGAAGTTGAAGCTTGGTTTGAATGAGGTAGTGGTCTGACCATGTGGTTGGGGTAGCTGTGGGTAGGCCTAGGGTGGAAATTTTGTTGTTGATGAAGAGTAAGTCAAGGGTGTGACCTGATTTTTGGGTGGGGGTGTTGATGATTTGGGTGAATCCAATGGCAGACATGGTGGAGAGGAGGAGTTGGCTGGTGGAGGAGAGGGGGTTGGTGTCCATGTGGAGATTGAAGTCCCCCAGACTGATGGCTGGCTCCTGTAGGTTGATGTGGGTTGTTACGGTTTCGATTAAGGGGGAAAGATTGTGCTGGAGGAGACCGGATGGTGCATAGAGGAGGAGTATTTGGAGATTTTTAGATTTAAATAGGTTGGTCTCAAACCGGGGGGGGGGGGGGGGGGGGGGGAAGGTTTAGTGTGTGGGATGATAATTTGTGTTTTTTGTGTACTAAGAATAGTAGGCCACCTCCTTTTCTTTTGGGTCTGGGGATGGAGAATATGTTGTAGGTGTTTCTGGGCAGTTGATTTAGTAGTACAGTGTCGGTGCTTTTCAGTCAGGATTCTGTGATGCAGAAAATGTCAGGTAGGGAGTCGAGGATCAGGTCATTTATGATAGGGATTTTTTTGGTAATTTTGCGTTAATGAGGAAAAGGGTGAGAATAGTGAGTGCTGACCTGAGGATATTTGGGTTGATAGGGATGTTGGTGAGGCGTCTGATGTGGATGGTTTTTTGGGTGGTGGGGTGGCGGTTGATGCAGTGGGGAAGTTTGGGAATGTGGCATGGTGTTGCCATTGTGGGTGATTAATGTGTATATGTGCCTTTGTGCCTTGCTGGTTTGGATTATGGGAAGGGGATAGGGTGGGGGTATGGTTGGGTGGGAGGAACTCGATGGGGGGGTCACAAGGGGCAGCACAAAGGAGCATGACTAAGGGGCTAGTCACACTCCTTCGGCGCGCGACACCTGGTATGAGGCACCTGGGCCTAGCAGGAGGCTTTAAAGGCCTTTTCCTGCTCTCCGCCTCCCAGGGGTGGAGCTAGGTTAGAGGGGCAGATCGACAGCGTATGCGGCTTTGGGTGTCCGGCTCGAGGGAGGCCTTACCCCGATGGGATGGCGCCGATCGCACAGCCTGGAGTCCCTCTGCTGTTTCTTCCTCTGGCTCTTTTCCGGTAGGCCGCGGTTCCTCTCCGGCGTCTCTCCGTGGGTTGGGTCCGGCGGGGAGGATCAGTCCGGGTGGTGCTCGCCGGGGCGTGGGTTTGAGCGGCGATCGGGTCCGGCGGTTGGGTCTGGCGGTGGGGTCCGGCGGCTTCGGGCAGTTCGGATCAGGCGGCTCGGGTCCGGAGGCTGGGTTGGGCGGCTAGGGTCTGGCGTGATCTAGAAGCTATTACTGAATCAGCTCCCCTTTCCACTCCTCCCATATGCTCTCCCTACCTGGTGGGCTCCCTCCCCCCCCCACCCAAGCAATCAGACTACACCTTTGCATTTAAACTTACTCTTAAAGTTACTGTATCTCTCAGATCTTGTGAAGCTGGTTTTAGCTGCTGAAATTCAAAAATATTTTAGTTTGTTTAGAATTACAAAAGGTTCATAGGTCGCAAGGTGTGGAGATATGCCCATGCATTTGGAAGTATGGAGAAAGTGCTTTGTGCATAATTTATTTATTTTTGTATTTATTTGTTGAGTTTTATATACCGTCATTCGGTGAAGCCATCATAACGGTTTACAAGATTCAAATTGTAAAAAGATTTTTAAAGATGACACCTTCATGCTAACTTAAAGCTGGTCACAGATGAATTTAGTCCATTAAAAAGGTATTGCCTACGACTTGTTTGCTTATCTTTTTTTCTACTTAACAACAGAAAATATGCCTCCTGTACACTATAATTAGGGACCATCGTTTTCAGTTGTATGCTGATTTCTGCATTTCCCACACCCCCTTTGATTTTTAAGAACAAAAGAGAAAACTCCAGTGGAGAGAAAGGAACTAGGGCGCTTGCGCAAGAGTCCACTATCTTCTCTCCAGCAACCTAGATTTCTAGGCTTTTCTAGCCTTGTTTTTAAACTGTTTTTATATCCATAGGTATTTTTGTCAATTTGTCTGCATGCAATGCAGGACTTTGTATAGAATCTTACTTAAATAAAAAAGTTTTTGCAATTTTTTAGTTTTGGGCTACATTTGGGCCAGATATTGTGATTGATTGGGCTTTAAAACTTTTTGGCATCTGGCAACACTGATGTGGACAAGTGAAAAATGATGCACTTAAGGAAGAGTAACCTAAATTATAGCTACATTTTATTTATTTATTTATTTGTTTGTTTGTTTGTTTATTTAAGAACTTTTCTATACTGACATTCATTTAAAATATCACATCGGTTTACAAAGAACTTGGTTAACACAACAAGGTAAAAAAGAAACAAAAGTTACAATGAACAGGGAAAGATAACTTGGAAGGGGACAGAATAAATTGAAGATAAAGACATAGTAAGGAAATCAGGGGTGACTAGCTCGAGCATAATTTCACTAACTGGCGGGCCGATACAGGAAAAACCGCGGGAGAGCCGGCGCTCCGAGGCGAGCGCCCACTCTCCCAATGTGCGCCCAGGTCACTCTCCTGGGCGCGCGATCGACTATTTAAATGAGGGCCCGCGGTAAAAGAAGGCTGTCAGTGGGTTTGACAGCCGACGCTCAATTTTACTGGCGTCAGTTCTCGAACCCGCTGACAGCCACGGGTTCAGAAAACGTACGCTGGCTAAATTGAGCGGCCATCTTCCAACCCACGGGTCGCAGGCAGATTTAAAAATTTTTAAATTTTACTTTTTTTTTTAAATTTTGGGGCATCCAACTTAATATTGCAATGATATTAAGTCAGAGGGTGTACAGAAAAGCATTTTTTTTTCTGCTTTTCTGTACACTATCCCTGTGCCGGCCGAAATTAACTTCTGCTTTTGGGCAGGCGTTAATTTCTGAAAATAAAATGTGCGGTTTCGCTGCTCATTTTACTTTCTCTATCACGCGGGCATAACTAATAGGCCCATCAACATGCATTTGCATGTTGCGGACGCTATTAGTTTCGGTTGGGGGGGGGGGGGGGTTGGCTGCGCATTTTCAATGCACTATTACACCTTACTGTATAAGGGGTAAAAATAGCACGTCGAAAACACGCAGCCAAATCGGGGCTAAAGGTGCGCTCGGCCGAGCACACTATACTGAATCAGCCCGTGGGAAGGCAAAGGTAGTTTCACTGGTGTTCAAGTAGTTTCTATACTATGGGCTTATATACAATGGTTTCTATACTATGGAGGGGAACAGTATAAATTGAAGTTAAAGTAGGGGTAAGGAAGTCAGAGGTGGCTAGCTCGAGCATAATTTGATTAACTGGAAAGGCAAAGGTAGGTCCACTGGTATTCCAGTGGTTTCTATACTATGGCTTATATACAATGGTTATATACAATAATTTATGTATAATTAGGCAGGAACCAAGGTACTTGAGTATTCACGGGCAAAGAGGTAATTAGGAAGAGGCGTTGGGGCAGGCAGTTGGCGGTAAGGAGAATCGTAGAGAAGGACGTGGCTATGTGAAGGCTTGTTTGAACAGTCAGGTTTTTAGGTTTTTTTTAAAGGTTTGGGTGCAGTGTTCCAGGCATAGATCTGGAGGCATGGAGTTCCATAATTTAGGTCCTGCTAAGGAAAAGGCCTGTTCTTTGGTAGAAGCAAGGTGGAACAGCTTGGGGGATGGTGTGTGAAGGGATCCTTTGTAAGTGGATCTGACGGGTCTGTTAGATGTGTGGTATTTTAAAGAGTCATTTAGCCAATGAGTGTGTTGATTGTGGAGTGACTTGTGGATGATAGTAAGGCTCTTATGGATTATTCTAAAGTGGATGGGGAGCCAGTGGAGGTCTTTGAGGATGGGGGAAATATGTTCTTTCTTGCGGGTATTAGTGAAGATTCTGGCCATGGTGTTTTGGAGCATTTGAAGAGGTTTGATGGTAGTCATCGGGAGGTTCCACATTAGAAGTCACCACTCACGAAAAGGATCTAGGTGTCATCACTGAAAATACGCTGAAATGTTCTGCTCAGTGTGCAGCAGCAGCCAAGAAAGCAAATCGAATGCTAGGGATTATTAGCAAAGGAATCGAGAATAAAACAGAGAATATCATAATGCCTTTGTATCACTCCATGGTGCGACTTCATCTTGAGAATTGTGTGCAGTTCTGGTCACCACATCTCAAAAAAGATATAGCAGAATTAGAAATGGTACATAGAAGAGCAACCAAAATGATAAAGGGGATGGAACAATTCCCGTATGAATAAAGGTTAAAGAGATTAGGACTTTTCATCTTGGAGAAGAGACAGATGAGGGGAGATATGTTAGATGTCAAATAATGAGTGGAATGGAACGAGTAAACAATCAGGTGTTTACTCTTTCAAAAAATATAAAGATCAGGGACACACAATGAAGTTACTAGGTAATACATTTAAAATTAATGAGAAAATATTTTTTTACTCAACGCATAATTAATCTCTGTAATTTGTTGCCAGAGGACATGGTGAAAGCTGTTAGTATAGCTGTATTTAAAAAAGGTTTGGACAACTTCCATTATTAATGTAGAGTTGCAGAAATCCACTGCTTATTCATGGGATAAGCAGCTTGGAATCTATCCCTTGGGAGCCTGCCAGGTACTTGTGACCTGGCTTGACCACTGTTGGAACCAGGATCCCTGGCTTGATGGACCTTTGGTCTTACCCAGTATGGAAACTCTTATGTTCTTATGTTGTTTTGCTTCCTGCTCCTTTGTGCTAGCATCCCAGCTTTTTCTGTCACCACTCCTGATGATGAGCAAGATGAGCTATGCTCGCGGCCTTCCAGGTGTTGTCACTCCTCAGCCGCAAGAGGGATGGGCTCTGCTTGTAACTCGCCAGATGTCCTCACTATTTCTTCTCCATCTGATCAGGGGTTGACGTTTTTTTACTTTTTGGCTGCTGCATGTTGGACTCTGCATGCCAGTGACCGCAGGTCAGGGCCTCCCAATGGCAACCCCCTCCTGTCCCCTCGCCACCCTCCTTAGTACACCACTGATTAACATACTCTTCCAAAATTGCTAACCAAGTTTTAGAACTTGGATAGCTATGGATAGGAACTAGTACACTTTTATCACCCTTCCAGTTGCAAGAAGCAACTGGAAGGGTGATAAACGTGTACTAGTTCCAGGCCCATATTTGGAGAGGGGGTGGGGGTTCCTGCAGGAGTGGCAGGGTGGAAGTTGGGATTTTGGATGAGTGGGGAGGGAGAAGTGCTTGACAGATGGGGTCAGGTCCGAGATTTCAATTGAAATGTGTGTGCATGGAAGTGACCTCAGGCCTGCAATGTTTTTATTTTGGGGTTTGGGGCAGAATCAGACACTATACCCGATACATATATATATATATTTTAGTATTTTGGGGATTGCAGGAGGTGGGAGATCAGGTCTACTGGCTTACAAGGCTTTTTTTTAAAGCTACCCAGCTAAGGGGGTCATTTTCAAATGCTTATCGCGTGCGATAGCATGCTGGGGGCGGAGTCGGGGCGGCGAGGGGAGGGGAGGAGTTGGGGCGGCGAGGAGGCAGACTTGGCGGTGTCTTCGCTGGCAGTGATAAGGTAAGCAACGTTATCGTCGCCAGTAGCGTGCCCAATAGCGCCACCTTTCATGGTGGCGCTATTGGGTGCGAAAGACGGCAGCGAAAACATCACGGTGGTGGCGTGAAGGCTGCCGGCTTTTGCAGGCCCGCCCCCGCCCCCCGTTTTCGCTGGATTCACCATTCTGCGATAGAATGGTGAAGCCAGGCCTACATTTGTCCTGCCCCTGGAATGCCTCTTTTTCATCCGAATAAATTTTAGCCGGGTAATAATTTACAAGGCTAAAACTTAGCTTGGTGGGGGGGGTGGACATATAAAAAAAAAAATTTCAGGTTAGTTTGGATCTCTTTATACACATATACATATTAGCAGTGAAAGAGCAGCATCCTGCTATATAGAGATAGTATTAGTATTATCATTAAAATGATTTACTCAGATTTAGCAAAATGTATAGAATTTTCCATAACAATTTTTAAGTGAGGAAAAGAGAAATGTGCAGAGAAAGAAAGAGAACTTTGTGACTGATCCTAGTTTTCATTGACATAAACATCATCACAAAGAACACCCAACAAAAGAAGTGAAGTGAGTATGTGAATCATTCAGTTGAAAAGCTGAAAAAAAGTTATCCATGTTGCTCTGGCAGGGGCAGATTTTCCTGCGCATTTCTGTTTGAAGTCATGCCTGTGAGATGACTGCTGCCTTCTCACTTTTTATATCAAAAGAAGGGGAAAAAAAAGGCCTTTTGAAATTTTTTTGAAATGGGATCTTTATTTTTGCTTTCGCTGTTCCCTGTTAATAGAAATGTACCCTGGAAACCAAACTGCAACAGCACAGAAATATCAGGGAACATTCTGCTCAGATGGTACTAAAGAAAAATAAACATTGCAAATACATTATATTACAATGCTCGTTCCATAAACAACTGTGCTTCTAATGCAGATTCCTTCATAACTTGGAACCACATCAAATGTTATAAATACTATGCTGCTCATAAACCTCCACAAAAAAAAAATATTACAGAGAAAATAAAATGATTTGGCATGCTGGGCTGCATCTATTAGATTATGCCTGGGAAACAACTTTAGCATTTTTTTTTTTTTATTTTACATGCTTTTTAATGATTACCTTTTAGTGGTTAGCTTATTGGATCAGCCCTCCCAGTGCCATGAACTATGATATTCTTCAAAACAAGAAACTTTATTAGTTTAATGAGAGTGAAAAGACATGGATGCACATGGACTAATAAAACAGGAAACCCCACTACAGGTCACTGAACAGTCATCTTGTTTTCAGTATTGTTGTCATAACAGTGGCCTTCATCAGAGGGATGTTTTATGTTGAAGCAAATATTTGTAACCCCTCTTTTGGAGAATTGTTCCTCCACCTCAGGGAACCCAACTAATTTATATCTACTGGGGCTGCTCCAGCTAGCATGTTGCATCCCACGCTGGATCTCAATCCCTGGGGTGGGGGGGGGGGGAGATTCTTTTTTATGGGGTGGGGAGCTCTTGCTTATAGCCCAGATGATGAAAAGGGGTCACCAGTATGTATGTGGTTATTTTGTGCTTCAATGAAGTGAGAGGCTGCAATAACTCAGACAGGACCAGATCTGGGTGTTAAAATAAAGTTTACTGATTGGTAATAATAAATTAAAGTCTGTTATCCAGAAGTATGAGTTTACATCTGACTGAAGGTGCATTACGGTTTTCCTCTGTAGACAGGTGTCCTTAATCCAGAGCCCATGGTGATTTTAAAAGTACTTACTCTCCCAGCGGCTGTGCAGGAATCCTATCGGAGGTGTCCCCAACTTTACTGAAAAATTCTACCTTTATATATATATCTTCTCTCGGACAGCCAGCCTGTCCTGGACCTTCAGTTGGAAATCCAAATGGGATCTCCTGATCTTTTTTTCCGTCCTTTAATTTAGTTTTTCGTTCATCATTGATTTTCTGATTTTTCTGGGGACTTCTCTTAAGGAAAAGGTAGTAGGATGAGGCTATTACTCCTGCTCTGAAATCTCAGTGGGGAGGGTTTTATTTATTTGTATTTTATTTAATTCTTTTCTATACCGACCTTCATGGTCATAACCATATCAGATCGGTTTACATAGAACAAGGGGGTATAACTTTAACAAATCATTTAACAACAAGGAGCAAAAAAGTTACAATCAACAGGGTTGAATAACTTGGAGGCTAGAATAGCCGGAAAATAGGATAGGGGGACAGAGGTTAACAAAGAACAATTGAGAATTAGGAGATTAAAATTATTAGGTACTTATTAGTAGGTTCCTGGTTGCATGATTGGCGAGGTATGGCTAAAGGCTATTTGTATGTTTCTGAGGGTTACGGGAAGGCTTGACTGAATAGCCAAGTCTTGAGTTTTTTCCTGAATGTTAGATGGCAGGGCTCCAGTCTAAGGTCTATGGAGATGTTATTCCAGATGGCCGGGCCTGCTGCCGAGAACACCCGGTCTTTAGTCGTAGTATGACATGTAGCTTTGGTTGGAGGGGCTTGCAGGGTTCCTTTGTATGTTTCTCTGATGGGTCTGGTAGAGGTGTAGTTGTTTGTGGACAGTTTTGAGTATTATGGTGAGGGATTTGTTTAGGATTCTGTAGTTTACTGGCAGCCAGTGTAGGTTCCGGAGGATTGGTGAGATGTGTTCTCCGCGGTTGGTGTTCGTCAGGATTCTAGCCGCGGCGTTCTGTAGCATCTGTAGAGGTTTGGTGGTAGAGGGTTGTATCCAAAAATCTCCCCATACAGTTTAAGTTCTAAACATACGTCTAATGATAAAACTGGATCTCTCTTCTGCCTTCACCGTCTCTCGCAGCAGGATCCATTTACTGGTGCTTGCCTACCTAGGGTTTAGAGTGGGCTCACAGGTCTTTGGTCCCCTGGTGAGAGCCCTTTTGCCCCTAAAGAGTATCAGGCTTACAGATCTATCTCTCTATAAATTATAAGAAGGAGCCTCAGGCAAGAAGTGCACTGGGAGGTGTCACTTCTAACATAAATTACTTGGAGTGAAGCTAGGAGGCCTGACCAAAGTGTGGGAAAAAAAATACATCTTTACTCTCTAACTGCTTCTTTAAAACTGTCTTAAAATGGCTGCGCTAAATAGAGCTGAGGCATCCAATCCAGAACCTCCAAGAGGGAGGGACTCAAGTGTATGGATGCCTCCTTAATAGTGTTATATTACAGGGACAGGGACATCTGATGGCCAAACCCAGTAGGGGTGCCTCATATTTATAAACTGTGGGTACAGGAACCCAATCCAGCTGTGGCACGGGCCCTCCTGAAAGTCTGGTCCACTAAAGGATAATCGTGTATCTGAAACTTTCTAGGAGTTCTTGAAAAGCCTGAAATGAAAATCACAGAGGTGTTAAGGGCCTGTGCCACAACTGGAATAGGGTCAGCAACAAGGAGGCAAATAGAGAATTCTAAAACATTTAACTCCCAAGAGAAGTTTTCTGGCACAGTGCCCCATTATGGCAGGAATTGTAATTGTATTTCAAAATATATTAATCCTAGCACATGAAGTCCTTAATTTGGGTTCTATGGAAACATGATCATGGCTCTAGGGCAAGGAAATCTATGACAAGTGTGGTGTCACTGTTAGAGCCAGTAGTGCATTCAAGGGATCCATCTTGATAGCTAGCTATCTGTTTACATTATTTCAATGAAGTTTTGTTCAAGTTCACTCATGATGGTGATAGGGCAAAACCAGTTCTCTTTTGCACGTCTATGGCTGAGACAGATCCTTTGTGCATTGCATGAATGAATGAAAAAATAAATGAACGAATGAACAAATAAAGTTGGAAGGCGTGAGTTCTGACTATCTCCTGTATGTACAGCTCAGATGGAGCCTCATTAGTATGTGTACAAGCAAAAGTGGAAATGGAGGGAAGCTTTAGACATGACTTGCTTTTTGTCTTGGATGGGGCCTCCTTACCCTTCACACAGAGGCAGAAGTTTATAAATGGGAAGAGGTCTGGCCAATACTTGCTTTTACAGCTGGGATGGGGAGTCTTTAAGCCTACAGGAAAATGTTTGTAAATGGGAGAAGGTCCCGCCATTCTTTGCTTCTCTAGCTCAGATGGGGCCATCTTAATAATAAAACTTCCATACCTCAAAATAAGAATAAGGAGAATCAGCCGTTCCAAGTTCCTTAGAGGACAAGGATGGTGGCTCCACAGCTTGGGACAGTGGCAGTAAAACTGTGTATGCCTAATAACAGTTCTATTAAAATTGCCTGGATGGATCCAGTTTATTATTATGAAAATTTGTAATGTAAAGAAATAAAATCTGCAGCCCTGTTATTCTGTAAATCAGAATCTCCTTACCGTTCTTGGTATGAACCCAGTTCTTGGAGGGAAAGGCAATAGGGAATGAGGGGATGAGGGCAGAAGTGAAGGGGGTGGGCGGAGAGAGTTGTAGGGGTAGGAAGTGGAACCAAGCAGGGCAGGGATGTGCACCAGTTCTCAAAGGCAAAGTCACTGCATACTTTCTCTTTGAAAATACTTAGGAAAAAGCTACCCACAGTTATTTTCACCTGCTTTTACTGTGGGTTCTTTTTCCCTTCAAAACAATGTGCAGTTTTGAAAATCCAACAACATGGGTTGTTGTGTTCCCTGCCCTATCTCCTATTACTTATCAGGTCTAAAGTACTGCTAGATGTTTTCATCATTCTTCAGATATACATAAGAGACAGTTCCTGCTCAGTGGAGCTTACAATCTAGTCAAAACAAGCAAGAGTATACAGGAATGTATTTATTGTAAAGAATGGGTTAATATTTAAAAGCAGCTTTAAAAAGGTGACTTTTTAGATTGTTTTTAAATATGCCCAGAAAGGAAGCATGATGCACTAATGTAAATAAATGTGGCTAAAATCACATATATTATGGAACAACACAGAGAGAGAGAGGGCAATTTACCAAAAGCCCTTTTACCTCAGTAAAGAGCGATTTGTGATGTTTCAAACAGTAACATGACATTCAAAAATTAATTCTGACACCAATGACATTGATCATTTTGAACTCTATGCAAACAAAGTAAATATACCTTTATACAATAGTCATGAAGGTCGGTATATAAAAGAATTAAATAAATAAATAAATAAATAAATAAATAAATAAATACTATTCCTCAAAAAATGTTGTGCCTGCTCTACTTCGTTAAAGGTCATTGAAACATGAAATGCCTTGCCTGCTTCCTTAATTTGTTTAAGAGCCAGGCTTAGAGACGTACTTGATATCTCAAGGTTATTTATTGTTATAACATGCTACCTTGGCCATGTTTTCAGGTGTTTTGGTTCTTCCATTTTTGTAACTCCTTTCTCACATCCTCTCTTCATATGTCATATATAAATGATGCCGTCCAACACCTGTTCAGGCTGGTAGAAGTGTTTTTTACATTTCCTTCTGTGTATTTGATAACTGCCAGACGATCCTGAATAATTTATGTAACATTAGAAAATCAAATGCTAGGCATATTCCCTACTGACAGACATGAATTGACCATATTTAGCTCTGGAAATCCAAGAGCAAAGACCTTTCATTTATTGCTGTGGCACAAAATTGTGCATGCTCAAGATCAGCAGTAATAAAACTGTAATATTGTTTATATGCTGTGTGCTTTTCATTATCATTATTGTTCTAATGTTACATAGACCGAATCTCATATTTACAACCTAATGTCTAAGACTTCTTTTAATCCTTTTAAATTCTGGCAGTCTGCAGTTTGCTAAAGTATGTACAAACCACTGGAAGATCATATCACATCATTATCCTTTTTTAACGTGATTCACCTGTTAAAATGTCTAGTTGTATGCTTAAATGTGAATGGATTATCATTCTTGTAGTTTGCAAGGACCCCCAGAAATATGTTTTAATGTCATATTTATGTTAAATCATAATTTTCAGTCTCTTCATCAAGAAAGGTGTTGCAATCCCCCTCATGGGAGGGTCCTTCAAGCGGCCCCACTCACCCAACTCCGCCGCACCCCGCAGCGGGAGAATGCTACCATCGCTGCCTGACCCCTGCAGCCACTTTCGCGGCAGGAGAGATATGCTGCTGGTCACTATGCAGCAGCGAGACTCCACTGCCTTTGGTCTTTGTGGCCTGCAATGCCACTGAACGCCGATGCTGCTCTTATCCTCACTAGGTGCGTGTGTGCGCCTTTGCTCAATATTTAAAAGGACCATGGCAGGAAAAGCCATGTGGCCCCTCCCGAGGATGTCACTGTTTCAGGCCTTTAAAAGGCCACTTCTCCCATTGCTTCAGGCCTTTGCAAGGTCTCCGAATGTCCATTGGTTACCAGTCCTTCAAGGTCTCCTGTTTTGAGTAGTCTTCTGTTCCTGGTCTCCTGGTTCCTGTGTCCAAGTCTTCGTTCCTGAATCCAAGTCTTTAGTCCAAGTCTTCAGAGTCCTATCCAAGACTTCACCACTAGTTCAAGTCTTTAGAGTCTCCTCCTGAGTCTGAGTTCCTGAGTCCAAATTCCAAGTTCCTAATTCTGAGGTCTGAGCTCCTAGTCCCAATTCCTAAGTCTGAGTTCCAAGTTCCTGAGTTTGAGTTCCAAATCTGAGTTCCTGAGTCCTGTCCCTGGTCTGCGGAGTTCTTCTTCCAGCTACCTGCTCATTTCGAGTCCTGAGCCCTCATCTTGTTCCATCAAGCCATGTTCCTGTTTTAAGCCATGTTTCAATTTCAAGCCATGCTACAGTCTTTCTCAAGTCCAAGTCTTCAGTGTTATGCCCAAGATTCCAGTATCTTGTCCATGTCTCCAGAGTCATCTTTGAGTCCTCTGCCTCTGTCAGTCATCACATAAGAACATAAGAAAATGCCACACTGGGTCAGACCAAGGGTCCATCAAGCCCAGCATCCTGCTTCCAACAGTGGCCAATCCAGGCCACAAGAACCTGGCAAGTACCCAAAAACTAAGTCTATTCCATGTTACCATTGCTAATGGCAGTGGCTATTCTCTAAGTGAACTTAATAGCAGGTAATGGCCTTCTCCTCCAAGAACTTATCCAATCCTTTTTTAAACACAGCTATACTAACTGCACTAACCACATCCTCTGGCAACAAATTCAAGAGTTTAATTGTGCGTTGAGTAAAAAAGAACTTTCTCCGATTAGTTTTAAATGTGCCCCATGCTAACTTCATGGAGTGCCCTTTAGTCTTTCTACTATCCAAAAGAGTAAATATCCGATTCACATCTACCCACTCTAGACCTCTCATGATTTTAAACACCTCTATCATATCCCCCCTCAGTCGTCACTTCCAAGAGGCAGTCCAAAAGGGCTTTTGGAGTGACCGGAGGGCTATCCCAGAGATGAGCATGAGTTACTGGTTCTCAGTTCCAGGAGCATGATGGACATCCAAGTGTCATTGTTCCAAGTCAAGAGTGGTCTCCTAGTTACTATTCCAAGTCTTCAAGTGATGTTGTTCCAAGTCTTTGAGTGTTCCTGTTCAAAGTCACAAGTGATCCTGTTTCTGTCAGCCTATGGTCCAGATGCACTCAACCACCAGCAGTGTGGACCACAGCCAGCCCTGGGTTGAGTCGGCCACGTCACGGCACAGGGACTCGCGTTCTCGAGCGCACGTTCCGTGCTCCCAACAAAAGGTCTGCATTGTTTCTTTGTTTAACTCAGTAGACTGAGTAAAAAATCAAATACCTGTTGATCTGTCAAATAAAAAAAAAGTTTCAGTAGTTTCAAAAATAGACTAAGACAAAAACAGTAAAATATTCAACTTTTTTTTTATTTTATTTTTAATTTTCAAAGATTTACAGCAAGCCATCACTTACTTACAGAAAAGAAAAAAGGAATACAATAATCTTATTTAACCCCCCATAAACACAGAGGCAAAGGAAAAACACTTCTCCAACATTCAACTTTTATATATTGTATCCCACGTGAAACACAGAAAGGAGGACGAAAATTTAAGGAAGAGTTTTGCAAGAAAAATGAAAACCTGCATGAATTGGCTTAACATAGATATAGGTGTTAAGCCAATTCATGCAGGTTTTCATAGATATAGGTGTTAACATTATTTTGATCCACCTTTAGATGTTAATATTATGTATTAGTAAGGTTAATTACTCTCCTTGCGTTTAAAAAAGATCTCAGCTGCTCAGGATATTGGAAAGCAAAAGTATCTATTGCGGATTTTACCATACATTTACACGGATATTTTAAGATATATGAAAAACCTAGAGCAAGAACTTGAGATCTCAATGCAAGGAACTCACGTCTCCTGTTCTGAGTAACAGGGGCGTAATCTGGGAAGACACGTATTTGTGCCCCCTTAAATTGCAATTCAATATTTTTAAAGTAACGTTTCATGATTTCAGATAAATCTTTTCTGTAATAAAGGATACCATTAGGGATGTGAATCGTTTTCCATATCGTCTTAACGATAGAAATCGTGTGGCAGGGCAAGAAAATCGTCTTAGGCACGATTTTTTAGTTAAAAAATCGTTAAAAATCGTTTTTTCCGATTAGTGCGCACTAACGGGAGTTAGTGCGCACTAACTGAAAATGATACAATTTGACACTTTTCAGGTCAGTTAAGGTCAGTTTAGGAATGAATATGTATTCCTATTGGCTGCCCTCTTATTTATTCATGTTACCAAGTTGGCACTTGGTAACATGAATAAATGGATTAACTTTATCTGCTCAATACCAGCCTTTTAGTGGTTATGTTTTTAGTTCGCTGGTATTGCCTTGGAAATTAATTTTACCCAAAATGCAGATCCATAAAGCATTGGATGCTACTACATTAGGTATAGTGCCAACTTGGTAACATGAATAAATAAGAGGGCAGCCAATAGGAATACATATTAATTCCTAAACTGACCTTAACTGACCTGAAAAGTGTCAAATTGTATCATTTTCAGTTAGTGGGAAATGGTAGTGGGAAATGGAAACAGTTGGTAGCTTGACAAAACAAGTAATGTGATCAGTCAATGTGACTAGAACTTGTGCCCTAACCCTGATACCAGGGGTATTGTGATCTTCCTGCACACAGTGCCCTATCCCTATTAATACCAGGAGTGTTGTGATCTTCCTGCACACAGTGCCCTATCCCTAATACCAGGGGTGTTGTGATCTTCCTGCACACAGTGCCCTATTCCTGATACTGGGGGTGTTGTGATCTTCCTGCACACAGTGCCCTATTCCTGATACCGGGGGTGTTGTGATCTTCTTGCACACATCCCGATATCAGGGATAGGGCACTGCATGCAGGAAGATTACAACACTCCTGGTATTAATAGGGATAGGGCACTGCATGCAGGAAGATCACAACACTCCTGGTATTAATAGGGATAGGGCACTGCATGCAGGAAGATCACAACACCCCTGGTATCAGGGATAGGGCACTGTGTGCAGGAAGATCACAATACCCCGGAGGAGTGAGGGTCAGGCAGCTCCCCCCTGTCTGTGAAGCCAGCCTCTCACTAGTAATGCAGGGAGGGAGCTGTCTCAGACTTCACCATCCTCCCCCCCCCCCTCACCCACACACCATTCACTAGCTGGGACATGGGGGAAGTCAGGAGTGAGGGTCAGGCAGCTCCCCCCTGTCTGTGAAGCCAGCCTCTCACTAGTAATGCAGGGAGGGAGCTGTCTCAGACTTCACCATCCTCCCCCCCCCCCCTCACCCACACACCATTCACTAGCTGGGACATGGGGGAAGTCAGGAGTGAGGGTCAGGCAGCTCCCCCCTGTCTGTGAAGCCAGCCTCTCACTAGTAATGCAGGGAGGGAGCTGTCTCAGACTTCACCATCCTCCCCCCCCCCCTCACCCACACACCATTCACTAGCTGGGACATGGGGGAAGTCAGGAGTGAGGGTCAGGCAGCTCCCCCCTGTCTGTGAAGCCAGCCTCTCACTAGTAATGCAGGGAGGGAGCTGTCTCAGACTTCACCATCCTCCCCCCCACCCCCTCACCCACACACCATTCACTAGCTGGGACATGGAGGAAGTCAGGAGTGAGGGTCAGGCAGCTCCCCCCTGTCTGTGAAGCCAGCCTCTCACTAGTAATGCAGGGAGGGAGCTGTCTCAGACTTCACCATCCTCCCCCCCCCCCCCTCACCCACACACCATTCACTAGCTGGGACATGGGGGAAGTCAGGCGTGAGGGTCAGGCAGCTCCCCCCTGTCTGTGAAGCCAGCCTCTCACTAGTAATGCAGGGAGGGAGCTGTCTCAGACTGGTATCAGGGTTAGGGCACTGTGTGCAGGAAGATCACAACACTCCTGGTATTAATAGGGATAGGGCACTGTAAGAGATGACTGTAGTAGATTGAATAAAGATCTGATGTTTCTGCTCTCCTCACACCAAACAAAAACAACACACAAGCAGAGAAGCCCTTCTTACAAAGCTGAGCTAGTGAGTTAAGTAGGAGGAAAAGTAAACATACTGGTGCCAGTGTGGCTACTTAAAAAATACACTTACCAACAATCAATTACATATATTTGAACTGTGTACAGTTCCAGCCAGGACCACCTTTCTAAAATGCACAGTGATTGGCAAATTCAACATGCACTAGCATTTCAGGTGCCTGCTAACAAAAATAATAAACAAACAAGTTCTAGTCACGTGAGTGCTGATCATTACATTACTTTTTTTGTCAAGCTTCCAACTGTTTCCATTTCACATCCCCCCAACCATATTGGTAACATCAATAGATAAGAGCACAGCCAGCCAATAGGAATACATACATACATATTCATTCCTAAGTGACCTTTACTGACCTGGGAAGTGTGAACACTTTGTTTCATTTTCTGTTGGTGTTCGTTAGTTTCCAGTTCCATTTCCCATCCCCCCAACCATCACCTCAGTGGTAACCTTGGTAACATCAATAGATAAGAGGGCAGCCAGCCAATAGGAACACATATTCATTCCTAACTGACCTTCAGTGACCTGGAAAGTGTTTAGTTGTATCATTTTCAGTTAGTGCGCACTAAATCGAGTTAGTGCGCACTAACACGATTTAACGATTTTTAACGATAAATCGTTAGAATTTCTATTGTATCGTGTTCTATAACGATTTAAGACGATATAAACATTATCGGACGATAATTTTAATCGTTGAAAAACGATTCACATCCCTAGATACCATAAGCGTTGCTCTCTCATAGTATTCCATTGCAGAGTCTTCTAAAAACCTAGTCAAGTTCCCTTCATTAACATTCAGCTGAGGAACATTCCTATTTTTAATTGACTTAGACAAAAAATACAATTTATTCACTAATGGAATTTCTCCTTCTTGAAATTTCAAAATCTCTACGAAATACTTTTTCAATGTGATATATGGAAGCTCTCCAATTATTTTAGGAAAATTTAGGAATCTTAGGTTTAGGTGTCTAGAGAAATTTTCCAAATGCTCCAATCTCTGAAACCAAGTTAATGTCCTTTATAATCTTCAAGTTACTCTCTTGATTTTTTTTAACCTCTGCTTCAACTGTAAACAATTTTGGCTTTATTTCATCCAACTGATTTTCACACTCCTCCAATTTATGCTCTGCTAACTCCAAATTGTCCTGAAAGCTGCCGATCGATTTTACCAATGCAGCCATAATGTCCCATATTGTTTCTAAAGTTATTTTATCTGGTTTTGCAGGCATTGAAAAATGGGGTCTTAACACTGACTCACCCGTTTTCAGTACCGGTGATATTCCATCCAGTCAAGTTCCTCCTGTTAAAATCATCGCTGTTGCTCCGCTCGGTACTTCGGTGAACCCCTCCCGAACCGGGGTAGATACTGGGGGCATCGAAAACAAATTTTCTGCCCCTGTTGTTCCAGAGCTCACAGAGTCCTGCTGCAACCATTCGGTGTCTTCCGCCCTCTGACCCCCCTCCGCTGAGCCAATCGCATTTGCCTCATGGGCCTGCGCCTCAGCTGCAGTCGGGCGTTCAGGAGAAACAACAATATCGGGCTTACGAGGATCCAGAGGGCTTAGAGTAACTTCTCCCGGGGAGACCAGCGCTTCCTCGATGGTTCCCTCAACGGAGCCTGCTCCACCCGTCTCATACACCTTTGCTGTCGCATACGAGGTGATCAAACGCTGTGCTGCCATTAGCTCCGCTTCAGAGGGGTACGTTCGGAGCTTGCCTTTCCGTTTAGCTGACATCCTTTGCAAGAAAGAATTTGCGGTATCGGAGCTCAGGAGTATGTGACTGCCTATGCCGCCATTTTGCCTCCTACCAAATATTCAACTTAATTTTCCAAATTTGCTTGTTCTTTTAACATTTCATACTTTGTTAGAACTCATCAGTTCCTTCTGCTGGACGAGTTTACCTAAACCATGATAGTGAGACATATAACAGACTTACTATTAATCTTTAATTGGTTTGCATTACTATTAATATTTCCATGGTGGCATATTGTCTACAATTCTAGTGGGATGTATCAGCATGGAAATGCACTTGACCAGTAATGCCAACTCAAGGAAGTGCATAAGAACATAAAAACATAAGAAATAGCCATGCTGGGTCAGACCAAGGGTCCATCAAGCCCAGCATCCTGTTTCCAACAGAGGCCAAACCAGGCCACAAGAACCTGGCAATTACCCAAAGAACCTGGCAGAGGGAAAGGCATTAGGTAGGCCTTGCTCCTACAGTGCACCTCAAACCACAGTAGCAAAGGCTTAGGGGATTAGTATTTGCAATATTTATATGGTTAACACCGACTTAATTGTATAAATTATACCTGTTAAAAATACCCCGACACACACATGCAACAAGGGATATTCAGCTCTAACTGGTTAAGGGTGTTATTTTCCAAAGGCTTATTGCACGCAATACAGCCATATCACGTGCGATAAGCCTCTGTCGCACGCGAAAAGGCCCTTTTCGTGTGCGATAGCATGCAAATTAGATTGGGGCGGAGTCTGGGCGGGGAGAGGTGAAGTCTCGGGGTGGGGAGGGGTGGAGTCGGCGGTGGCTTCGCTGCCAGCGATAATATTACTAACGTTATCGTCGGCAGTAGCGCGCCGAATAGCACCACCTTTCACAGTGGCGCTATTCGGTGCGAAAGCCGGCAGCCGGCACACCGCAGCTGCCAAAAATCACACCGCCATGGTGCGAAGGCTGCGGGCTTTCACAGGCCCGCCTCCCCCTTCGCCACCCTGCTCCCCGTTCTTGCAAATAAGTGCAGTTGAATATCTGGGCAAAGTTAATCTGTTAAAATTAATGGATTAACTTTATCTGCTCAATACCAGCCTTTTAGTGGTTATGTTTTTAGTTCGCTGGTATTGCCTTGGAAATTAATTTTACCCAAAATGCAGATCCATAAAGCATTGGATGCTACTACATTAGGTATAGTGCCAACTTTTATAAACACCATCTACTGTATTCTGTAGATATTCCAGAGGATTGTACAGCAATTTGTGATAAGTGATCAGCGCCACTAAAGTCAGTGGCACTGCAGGATGGCCAAGGCAATTTACAGCACCACCTTACCAGGGATTCCTGTCAATTATAAGATCCCTTATTGCAGGAATCTGCAAAAATTGAAGCAGTGTAGCAAACAGAGGGATTATCCTGCATTTGGCCCTGGCTGACATGATTGATGGATTAGAATGAGTCCAGTGAATGTATGAGACACAGCAGGAGACACAGAGAAGGAGAAAGGCAGGTATCTTGTAATATATTATACTTCTAAAAAGAAAAATAAAATCCAGCTTTATTGCATTATATGTGATGGGCAAAAGGTGTTGAGTTATTGTTGCAGCAATCAAGTTAGAACTATAATATCACTCCCTAAGAGTTTTTCTAAACTCTCAGCAAACTTCTTGAATAAGAATTGCATGCAACCCGAAACAGCACTTGTTTCTTGTTTTTGGAAAAGTCCTTTCAGAAAACTTGAAACTAGTGATGTTCTAAAAGGAAATGTTCAGAAAAGATTGGATGCACCAGTTCAAATTATGAATGTAACTTTTTTTTATAAATATATTATACATATACACACACACTATATATATAGTTTGTGTGTTTATATATATATATATATATATTTCTAGGCCTACTCTGTTATCCTTACAGACATTAACAGATGGAATTTTGCATGATAATGGTTAGTAATTTTTTCTATGATGAATCTCTGAAGCTTATCCTAATCACGTTTGCTGTATTTTACCACTAATGCACACACTGATATAAAAGAATTGTTTTTCATGCCTCTGTAAACAAAAAGATTTTTAATTATGATTCTGCATTTTTTTCTATTTTGTCTCGTTTGTATGGAAATTGGCCTTGATTGCTATACTTCCCTTTTTCCCTCTCAGCTTGCACATATTCTTCCTGTTATCTTTCTCTCCAGGTAATTTTCTTAGTTTCTCTAGCTATATTTTGCTGAAGCTGGCCATTTTTCTAAGAAAAATACCCAAAACTGACTGGAATAAAAGCAAAACCATTCCCAATCTATAAAACTTCAAAAAAAAAACTATGAAACACATTTGAAAACTATTGTAAAATATAATTGTTTTTATTAATTAAATCTCCAGGGGATATCATGAATACCTAAGGATCATCCAATAATTTTTTTTCTGAATGCCTGACCAAAAATATATAAATAAAACTGTATACCAAACAAAATCCCATAACACAAATATGACAAAGACTAAAAGGCATTGTTCCATCATATAATGCCTGCTCAATGAGGAATTATTAAAAATCACAATTTATCCATTATCCATAAAATGAAAAAAAAAACCATGTCCATGCTATTCATCAAATATCAAGTTCAAGTTGTCTGAGAAAAATCTTCAAACCACAGAAGACCATGTAACATGCATTTCATTCAGTGCACATTGATAATAAAAATAGCTACTTCCCTTTTGTGTTCAACTAAAAAGCTCATGATGCCCACAGCAACCTCTGTGACTTTCTATAGTCCTTTTCAAACAAGAGTTAATATCTCTAATTTGTGAAATTTATAAAGCTTTATTATTTCTTTTGTAATCAAATTGAAACCAATGAAAGTCTTTTTCTGGTTAGAAATAAATCTTTTTGGGTACCAGCTGGACCTGAGGATCCCTTTGTCAATAAGATTGTCCATGTTTTTGGAGCTTTCAGACAACTTGAACTTCATAGGTGCTTAACCATATAAAAAACTTTTTAGAAAATTGACCCTCCTCCCTTCCCCTAAGGGGGAGCAAACTCTATGTGTTATTCCCCACAAAAGTTCAAGTCCCTAGTACAGAGTATGTAATGGCTGCTGTCGTTTCTGAAGAGAATGGTTGCCGACAATTCTGAAGTCATTCCTATGTGTAAGCATTAAAATAGAGTGTTCCCAGAGGATATACAGAGATCCCGCGTGAGTTTCTACTGAGTTCCAGGAGAATTCTAGAGTAGAGGTCCTACAGGAAGGAGGTGAAAGCAAGCATTCTTCTCCTTGAGGTGAAAGGAAGAGTTCTTCTCCTTGCTGCATTGATTGGACAGAATTTGTCTAGTTCAGCAGCATTGATGCATGCTTGTTCAAATATAGCAAGAATCTTAAAGGAAGGTGCAACATCTGTGCAAAAAGATCTGGAGACGGAAAAGTAATTTGAGAAACATTAGGTGTTGAATTAAGTTTATGCTCCCTTGAAAATTTACATTAAATTCATCCTACCTTGTTTTCCATTTTCGGTATGTGATTTAGATTTCCTGTTCCTTTCTGTTTCTTATGTCTATTAGATATTCAGGCATTTCTCATAAATTAGAAAACTTTAAAATAAATGCTGAACAAAAATGATTTTTCTTAAAATTGCCAATCTATACAAATCAACCCAGACTGGATAGAATGAAATGATTGGAAAATTGTTTACAGAAGGTACACCCAGAAGGAAGTACTTTCTTTTTGTAAATTCTAGAAAGTCCTTCTTTAGATTAATGCATTAGCCAAACTCAGCATGTCTTCTTAGGATAGAAGTTTACGGGGCAATAATATCTGGTCTAAGTATAGCCAACTGAAAATATATTTATTTCCAGATTGTCTTTTCAATACTGAAACATTTTGATTTGTGATGTATTTTCTTTGAAGTATGACATCATATTATATTGGGGCACATGGGGAACTGTTAAAAGCACTGCTGGGGATATATCTATCAAAATATTCCCCTGGGAGGAAGCACATTTGTTGAAAGTAATTTAGAAAGTGCTTTCTTCTGGGATAAATAATTTGGCCAATTTCAAGAGGTCTGCTGATAACACAAATATGGAAACAGCAATTTCAGTCACTTTAGGAGTACATTCAAAATAAATATTTAGGACGGGTAAACAAAACTCTAAGGTAAGTAAAACAAATATTCATATAAAAATAGGAGATATGGGGAAAAAAGAGTAATATTTGAAAGCTATGTACATTAATGCCCATAATTTGGGAAATAAAGTTGCGGATCTAGGGGCAATCAGAGAAGAAGCTCATTTAGATATAGTAGCTGTCACAAAGACCTGGTACATAGAAAACCATGACTAGAATATAATTATACCGGGCTACAATCTATTCAGGAAGGACTAGGTAGGAAGGAAGAGAAGAGGCATGGCCTAATATATAAAAACAATATTAAAGCAACAGCATTGCTGAGCTTACAAAATAAAGAAGATGCACTGTGGGTTAATCTTGAAAGAAAGAATGAGAAACATCTATTTATATTGGTGTAATATACAGACCTTCATCGCAGACAGAAGAAATGGATAGAGATTTAATGTAGGATATTCACAGGATTGCTATGAAAGGGGAGGTGCTATTGCTAAGGGATTTCAATCTGCCTGGTGTTGATTGGGACATCCTGGCTGCAGTGGGAAGTAGAAAGATCCTGGACTGTTCTGTCGACTGGTAACAGAACTGACACTGGCGGGGGCGATATTTGACTTAGTGCTTGGTGTTGATGTTGTACTGGATGATCATTTGGGATCCAGTGATCACTGGAGTGTGTGGTTCAGTATGATGGTGCAAGAAATGAAGGTTTATTCAAAGGTGAGGGTCCTAGATTTCAGGAAAAATAACTTTCTTAAAATGGGGAGGGGTGGGGGGAGTACCTCAAGGAGACATTAGCTGGATGGGAAAATCTAGGGGAAATAGAAGGACAGTGAGCAAAACTATCCATTGGGCTGCTGTAAACTTGGTGCAGCCTATTTTGCAGAGATGTGAATCGTGTCCTCGATCGTCTTAACGATCGATTTCGGCTGGGAGGGGGAGGGAATCGTATTGTTGCCGTTTGGGTGTGTAAAGTATCGTGAAAATCGTTAAAATCGTGAGCCGGCACACTAAAACCCCCTAAAACCCACCCCCGACCCTTTAAATTAAATCCCCCACCCTCCCGAACCCCTCCCAAATGCCTTAAATTACCTGGGGGTCCAGCGGCACACTAAAACACGGCACACTAAAACCCCCTAAAACCCACCCCGACCCTTTAAATTAAATCCCCCACCCTCCCAACCCCCCCCCCCCCCAAATGCCTTAAATTACCTGGGGGTCCGTAGCCTTAAATTACCTCTGTAGCGGCGGTCAGTAGCTAAATCGGGGGAAGGGGGAGAGCAGGAAAAGCGGCACACTATATCGTGTAGTCTTCAGCCAGCGCCATTTTGCAAAATGGCCGCCGCAAAATGGCGGCGGCCATAGACCAAAACAATTCGACGCAGGAGGTCGTTCCGGACCCCCGCTGGACTTTTGGCAAGTCTTGTGGGGGTCAGGAGGCCCCCCCAAGCTGGCCAAAAGTTCCTGGGGGTCCGTGAGCGATTTCCTGCCGCGAATCGTTTTCCATACGGAAAATGGCGACGGCAGGAGATCGACTGCAGGAGGTCGTTCAGCGGGGGTCCGGAACCCTCGCTGCACGACCTCCTGCAGTCGATCTCCTGCCGCTTTTCCAGCTCTCCCCCTACCCCTGATTTAGCTACGGACCGCCGCTACGGAGGTAATTTAAGGCTACGGACCCCCAGGTAATTTAAGGCATTTGGGGGGGGGGTTCGGGAGGGTGGGGGATTTAATTTAAAGGGTCGGGGTGGGTTTTAGGGGGTTTTAGTGTGCCGTGTTTTAGTGTGCCGCTGGACCCCCAGGTAATTTAAGGCATTTGGGGGGGGGGGGGGGTTCGGGAGGGTGGGGGATTTAATTTAAAGGGTCGGGGGTGGGTTTTAGGGGGTTTAGTGTGCCGTGTTTTAGTGTGCCGCTGGACCCCCAGGTAATTTAAGGCATTTGGGAGGGGTTCGGGAGGGTGAGGGATTTAATTTAAAGGGTCGGGGGTGGGTTTTAGGGGGTTTTAGTGTGCCGGTTTTCCTGCCCTCCCCCTTCCCCCGATTTACGATTTTTTGACGATAAATCGGGGGAATTGGTATTGTATCGTGGCCCTAACGATTTTTGACGATTTAAAATATATCGGACGATATTTTAAATCGTCAAAAAACGATTCACATCCCTACTATTTTGTGCCATGGCAGGCAGCAATGGAATCACCATAGCCAAGGATCTTCCACCTAATCAATTGGTCCTTCTTGGGTTGGGCCCTTGGGTTAAGGCAGCCAGCAATAATTATAGCATAGGTCGAGGTCCTGTCCAAGGTCAAGGCAGGCTGAGAGTAAACAGGCAAGGACAAGGGAGAAGATGAAGAGAAAAGATGAAGGTAGGAGTGAGACAAAGGACCAATGGAGCATAGTAAGAACATAAAGCAGGAATACAGGAGAGGAACAGGAATTCAGAAACATGGAAGCAACAAGCACCGAAAACAAAGTAGGAGAACTGTTGCAAAGGCAAACTTGGACAGGAGTGCCGGTATTTAAATTCCTTGGTACAGAAGTTCCTACCATAAGGCACATTAGCGTATGTGTGTATGAGTTTATGTGCATGTGTGTATATATAAGAAAGAAAGGAGAAAGTTTGTGCATACCACTCCCACTACTCCATGACAATCCCAGGGTTACTGGAAATCAAATGTTCACAGGTATGAAGAGCGTGAATTTTTAAAATCTTTTTTAGTTTTATTTTTTAGGTGTTATTTACTGTGTCTGATGTTTTGAAATATTTTATTGGTGTTTGGGACATTTAAAAAAACTTTTTAATGAGTTTATATTATTTCATCTTGTATTCATCAGCTTTTTTTGAAATATTATTACTAATATGTTTTAGTATTATGATTATGTATTTATTTTATTTCTTGATTTTATTGTTTGATGTTTGAGGAATGGTTCTGTTGTTTCATTGTTGCATTGCATAGAGAGTCTGGCTTCTTGTGATTTCCAGTTCAGTTTCTGTCTGCATGTTTTTATTTCTAATTTATGGTTGCTCTATTCTGTATTTGGTGAGGGTCTGTTTATGTTCTGCATGTGTGACTGAGGTGAGGGATTTTTCTAATAGGAAGTGTATTCGGGCTTTCAGAGGATCAAGCCCACACACAACACACATCACAATAGGCCTAATACCATATGGGTTCCAAGTGTCTTTTTTGCAGGGATTTCTGGTTGGCATCACAGCAGTGCATGTAAATACAATGTAAGTGATATGTTTATCTCATAATACTGTACTTTGATATTTTTCATGTAAAATATAAATGCATAACTCTTCACTGTGTGTGTGTGTGTGTGTGTGTGTGTGTGGAAAGGGGCATGGGGGGGGGGGCACATGTTGTGCAAGGCTATAAGGTTCATCTGGGGCACCTGATACTCTTGCACCAGCCATTGGTATTGGTGGGGGGGTGTCAGTTTTTAAAGTTTGTTTCACTGAAAGGAGCTGGGCTTTTTTATGGTGGGCCCAGGACAGAGAATGAATGAACGGGGGGGGGGGGGGGGGGGGGGGGGGGGGGAGCACAGGCTATTGTTTGCACAGGGCAGCAAAAAACCTAGCACTGGCCCTGACGAGGCCCATTTGGTAAGTGAGCACATGCACATGCACGCCTAGGGAAGTGGCAGCAATGGTCTTTGTGAGCCGCGGCATGGTCGCCATGATCAGCTCAACCCAATAAAAAGAAGATGTTATAAGGGCAACTAATCTTAGGAAAGTAAATAAAGGAAAGAGGAAAAAGAGGCTGCTGTGGTTTTCTAAAGAAGTAAAGGGAGAAAAGTTTAGCGTTGATAAACTATAAGAGAGGTGTCAATATCTTTAAAAAAATTAAGAGAAAAAGTAGACAGGAATAAAAAAATTAAAAAGAAGAAAAAATAGAAAATCCAGTAACATGGGGGACAAGACATTATTTTAGATATGTTAGTGATAGAAGTGGCATTGTGAGACTCAGAAGTGAAGGAGTGGAACATGTACAGACTGATGAGGAAAAAGCAAAACTCTTTAACAAATATTTCTGTTCAGTGTTCACTGTGGAAGGGCGTGGAGCAGGACCACATAAAATAAACACAAATAAGATTGGAAGTGAGGTAAACCTCAATCGATTTTCAGAACAGTGTGCTTGCGAGGAGCTAACTAAAAAAGTAGATAAGGCGATGGGGCCGGGTGGGATAAATTTGAGGTTATTCAGATAGTAACTTTCAAACAGCCACGTGGGCATACATGTACGCACGCATGCTAGCTTGCACCCAGAGACAAGACCATTTTATAGGGGTGTGCATCCATTTTCCACGTATTTGTAATCCGCAACTTATTTTTTGCAATCTGAAAAATACGTGGGGATGCGAAACGCCTCGTGACTCCCCACGTATTGAACACATATACGTTGTATTCGGCCTCCTAAATAAACATTTAAACCCCCCACCCTCCTGACCCCCCCAAGACTTACCAAAACTCCCTGGTGGTCCAGCGGGGAGTCAGGAAGCCATCCCTGCACTCGTTTGCGGTTTCCTCACGGCGCCGATAGCCTGTGTCACAGGGGCTGCCAGTGCCATTGGTCAGTCCCTGTCACATGGTCACCGGTGCCATCTTGTGCTCCTACCATGTGACAGGTCATGTGGCAGGAGGTCGCTCCGGGACCCTCGTTGGACCCAACCGGAACTTTTGGCCAGCTTGGGGGGGGCCTCCTGACCCCCACAAGACTTGCCAAAAGTCCAGCAGGGGTCCGGGAACGACCTCCTTTCACGCCGTCTGTCCGATTCCAATACTCAAAATGGCGCCGATCGCCGCCATTTTGAGACTCAAAATCGCCATCCCGCCAATACTCAAAATGGCGCCGATCGCCGCCATTTTGAGACTCAAAATCGCCGTCCCGCCAATACTCAAAATGGCGCCGATTGCCGTGATCGGCGCCATTTTGAGTATTGGCTGGACGGCAATTTAGAGTCTCAAAATGGCGGCGATCGGCGCCATTTTGAGTATTGGGATCGGACAGACGGCGTGAAAGGAGGTCGCTCCCGGACCCCTGCTGGACTTTTGGCAAGTCTTGTGGGGGTCAGGAGGCCCCCCCAAGCTGGCCAAAAGTTCCGGTTGGGTCCAATGAGGGTCCCGGAGCGACCTCCTGCCACATGACCTGTCACATGGTAGGAGCACAAGATGGCACCGGTGACCATATGACAGGGACTGACCAATGGCACCGGCAGCCCCGTGACACAGGCTATCGGCGCTGTGAGGAAACCACAAACGAGTGCGGGATTTTGGTAAGTCTTGGGGGGGAGGGGTCAGGAGGGTGGGGGGTTGTAGTTAATTTAGTAGTAACGTATTTACAGATCGACAACTTATTGAATTTGCCATACGTTCGCATTGAACGGAATTGACCCCCCACAAATACGTATCGCGTACGCAACGAAAACTTTTTGCCTGTACATCTCTACCATTTTACAACATATGGGGTAGATTTTAAAAGAAGCGCGATCAGCCTACTTTTGCTTGCGCATCAGACTCAAGCAAAAGTACGCTGGATTTTAGTAGATACGCGCGGAGCCGCGCGTATCCACTAAAATCCTGGATCGGCGCGCGCAAGGCTATCGATTTTGTATAGCCTGCGCGCGCCGAGCCGCGCTGCCTCCCCCCGTTCCCTCCAAGGCCGCTCCGAAATCGGAGCGGCCTCGGAGGGAACTTTCCTTTGCCCTCCCCTCACCTTACCCTCCCTTCCCCTACCTAACCCACCCACCCGGCCCTGTCTACACCCCCCCCTTACCTTTGTCGGGGGATTTACGCCTCCCGGAGGGAGACGTAAATCCCCGCGCGCCAGCGGGCCTGCTGCGCGCCGGGCCGCGACCTGGGGGCGGGTACGGAGGGCGCGGCCACGCCCCCGGGCCGTAGCCACGCCCCCGTACCCGCCCCCAAAACGCTGCTGACACGCCCCCGGAACGCCGCGACGACCGGGCCCGCCCCCCGACACGCCCCCGACACGCCCCCTCCGAGAACCCCGGGACGTACGCGAGTCCCGGGGCTCTGCGCGCGCCGGGAGGCCTATGTAAAATAGGCTTCCCGGCGCGCAGGGCCCTGCTCGCGTAAATCCGCCCGGTTTTGGGCGGATTTACGCGAGCAGGGCTCTGAAAATCCGCCCCTATGTGCGTATATGCATGAATGATATAAAATTGGATATACGTGCATACATGTTCACACAGTTTTATATGGACACGCACATGTGCGCGCAAATGCTGGCTCTACCGTGTATGTGTGGGCATTTTATTAGAAACGTGCACCAATGCAATAGCCCTTTTTTCAAGTTCGCTCCCAGTTTGTCCAGTTAACAGATCCGATTTCCTAAACTCCCTCCTGTAGTTTAGCCTCCCTTTTATCCCAACCCTTAAACTTGCCTAGTTTTATTTATTTTAATACTTACAAACCAACCATAGCAGAAGTAAAATTACGTGGTAGGGGAGCCTGGCACGTGCTTGTGCATGTAAATACTTCCATGCATATTTCAAAGTAACTTCCCAGAACACCCATGTCCTGCCCATGCTTCACCCAGACCATGCCATTGCCCCACTCCTTTTTAAACTTCTTGATTTGTGTATGTACTGGGAGATACGTGTGTATTCGTGTGTTTATTAAATCCGCGCAGTGAACACCAGCCTGAGTTGCACAAATCTTCCAGCCTTGGCTCGCATAGGCCTTTTAAAATCAATGTTTCAGGGAGCTTAGAGATTTTATTTATTTATTTAGCATTTTTATATACCGATATTCATGTAAAAATTACACATCACTTCGGTTTACATTAGAACGTGAACTAGCATGTAAGAATGCATTACATTACAACAAGGGATACATTAACTGGGATAACCGGGGAAATAAAATGATGGGCTCTTATCTAGGGCCGGAGAATAAGGAGGAGAACAAATTGACTGTACCTAGTGTACCTGAACACTGTGCAGAGTCTTGTGTCTAAGGAGACCTCATCAACTGAAAGGGACTTGTAAATAGGGTATCTAACGTGGGCTAGTCTTCTGTAGCACACATATGTTTGTATGTGGAAGGGACACTCTTACAGTGAATTTCTAGGGAAATTCTGCTCAAAATATTTAAAATTCTGCAACTTTAAAGTAATAACTTTTTTCTATAACAATTTAAAATGTAATTACTTAAAGACTGTCATGTAAATTGTGTTATTTTGACCAATATACAGTTTACAGAATTTTTCTGAATTTTCAGTTTTTGTGCGCAGAATTTTAAATTTTTTGTGCAGAATTCCCCAGGAGTAAATTTGCTAGCTGTTAAAAAATCAAACATTTAAACAGTGAAAATCTTGTTGACAGAATACATTCAAAATGACATTGATAAAATTATAATTTATAAAAAAAACAACCAAACTGCAGTATTTAAGAATGCACAAAACTGATAATACAGTACATAGCATCCTTAATATGGAAACTGATTGTTGTCTTCAGCAACAGACACAGGAGCTCCAGTGATCTGATTTCCAAATGGGATGGTAGACAAAGCCCAAACACTCAAACAGCATGAAGACCAACACTCGGTAAGACTACCGTGTATTGCAAAAAAAAAAAAAAAAAAGGCCTCACATTTTTACTGTACCAGCATCAGGGCAGGGTGGGGCTTTGTGTCCTGAGGATCACATGTTTAAAGGAAAATTAGTGCTTACCTGATAATTTTTGTTCCTGTAGTACCAAGGATAAGTCCAGACTGCTGTCCTGGCAGCTCTGCTGGCTGACCTTTTCAATGCTTATTCAGAGTAGGGAGTACCTCCGGAGGACTAGGTGGACGTGGTTCTATTCATAAAAGTAGAAGTAAGGAGGAGGCTGGAAACTACAGACCAGTTAGTCTGACTTCTGTGGAAAGCAAATTAATGGAATATCTGCTGAAACAGAGAATAGAAATCAATCACTAAAATATGGATTCAGCTATGTGGTAAGAACTCTGTGAAAAAGGGTGTCTTGCAACCGTCATATATTGCCACAGTATACCTTCTGGCTTATATCGTGAATCCCTTAAAGTACTGGGCTTGTCTAATCATAGGTTGCATGGGCGTCCGATATTCTCCTAGTCGGAACAAATCGCTGTTTGGCTGCACTTCGATAGCGCACCACTTAAACAGACGCTGTTACCAACTCATGGACTGATCGTATACAGCCATCTAAATTATTCTGACAGTATGTCACCACCTGAAGCTCCCTGAAGAAGGAGTCATATACTCCGAAACACTGCCGTGTTGGAGGATATTCTTCAGGACTGTACATGCTATCTGCTGTCTTGTGGATTAAGATAAGTGCACGCATAGTCATTTAATAGTATACAGTGCAAGCACTTGTGATATAGCCCCGACAAGGAGAATATCGGAAGCCCATGCAACCTATGATTAGACAAGCCCAGTTCTTTAAGGGCTTCACAATATAAGCCAGAAGGTATACTGTGGCAATATATGACGGTTGCAAGACACCCTTTTTCACAGAGTTCTTACCACATAGCTGAATCCATATTTTAGTGATTGATTTCTACTTTTCAAGCTATTGTTTGGGTTACATATAGCACTAGAAACAGAGAATAGTGCAGTTTATGGAATCCAATGGATTGCAAGATCCAAGGCAGTATGGTTTTACCAGAGGTAGATCTTGTCAGACAAATCGGATCAATTTCTTTGATTGGGTGACCAGAGAGCTGGATCAAGGAAGAATGCTAGATCTAGCATCCTTGGATTTCAGTAACATATTTGACATGGTTCTGCATAGGAGATTTATAAATAAATTAAATGTTCTTTGTTGGAATCTGTGGGTGGGAGCACTAGGGAGTGCTCCTGATTCCGGGGAGATGTATGCCCTTGGACCACGTGGAGAGGAGTTCCGTGGAAGCACCGCAGCAGGCAAGATGTATCCCAGCATGGGAGTAGCAGGCTTACCACCGCCCTAACCTCTGCCGAACCTGCACGCACTGGTAGAGACCCAACAACACAATGCTGATCTCTGGGGTAGCCTTCTGGCCACTCGATAGCCCTTTTGGACCTGCCACTGGGTAGCAGCAGATGCGGCGGGATGGACAGAGCTCGAGGACAGACGATGGTACTGGAACCTGGAACAAGATGAGACCTCGGCCTTAGACTAGGCTGACGGCTTGAAGAAAGCAAGGAAGCTCGGAGGTTCAGATAAAATGAGGACACATGGAGGTTGGGACTCAGACGAGATGAGGACACTTGAAGACTCAGGCAAGACAAGGACGTGAGGTGGCTTGGAACTCAGACGCAAGACACTCAGGCATAGGTGGAGATCAGAAGTGGATTCTAGAGAGCCAGGCGAGGATTCCGGATACTCCGATGAGGATTTTGAACTGGGGAAGACTCAGACGAGGATAAGGACTCAGGATACTCAGAGGCTCAGGAACTAGAAGGAATACGGCCAGTGCTCAAAGACAGATCCTGCCAGAAGAGGGCTCCAGCCACCAAACTCAGACACTGGAAAGAAATGGATTTACTCCAAAGAAGGTCACCTGAAGACGAGGTCCAGGGCGAGCAAGCTGAACCCATAACTTAAGGATTGTTGGTACTTCAGGATTGGAACCTGACAAAGGACATCAGAAGCAAGACTTGGAATATCAGGGTTGGAATGTAGGACATCGGATATGAATGGACACTGGTACCTCAGGACATCGGGACATCTATGGTATCTGGGCATCAGGAGACTTCTAGAGAGGAGGATCAGAGAGACGACTGGAATATGACTGATGAAGACATCAAGAGACTGGAACGCCTGGACATCCAAAGACAAGGAGACGTCAGGGAATACAAATATAGGGAGACGTCAGGACACCTGAAGACAAGAAGACATTTGGAGACATGGTGACATTGGGACATCTGAAGACACGAGAACGGGATCCGACGAGAGACCAGGACATGGAACAAAGATGACAATGAAGGTTCAAGAACCATGGATGAAGACAAGGAGGACCAACGAAGAACAGGGTGCCTTGAAGAAGTGAAGAGGGATCACGGAGGACTTCCAGAGTGAAGAGCTGGAACTGAAGATCCAGGAGAGGTCCGACTCCATGACCAACTCCTTGTGAAGGTGAAGACTGACTGAAGGCTGAGCCCTTTTGTAGGGCTGAAGAGGAAATGCCTAAGGACGTCAGCAGGAGGAGCCCAGGAGGACTGCCCATCGCTGGCCCTTTAAGAGGAGAGAGGAGGCACGGCCATGCACCTAGGAAGAAGGCAGGACTAGGAACAGCAACATCTGTAGTGAAGGAGGAGGCAGGCCCTGTCGAGAGCGGCTCCCTTCTGTGAACAACACTGAAGATGATGGCGGCTTCCTGCCACAAGAAGAGGAGCTTCAGGGTGGCCTCCAGGCTGCCGAAGAGGATGTTGGTGGCGGCCTCCAAGCCACAAAGAGGAGCTTTGAGGTGGCCTCCAGGCCGCTGAAGAGGAAGGCTTCGGCGGCGGCCTAGCTGCAGGGAAACAGCGGTGTTTGGTGGCGGCCTCCAGGCCGCAAAGAGATGAAGGAGGTGGCACCCAGGCCGTGGGAGAGCAGCGGGGTCGGCGGCGGTCTCTTGGCCATGAAGAGAAGGTGCTGATGGTGGTGGCTTGAGCCGCGAAGAGAAGAATTGACAGTAGCGGTCACTGGACCGCGGGGCACCGCGGACGACATCGGGGAGCAGAAGGCTGGCTGGAAAAGGAAGGTAAGAGGCTGCTCATGGCTAGGTCCGCGGGCAGCATCGCAACATTCTTATATGGGACCTAGAGTGATTGAAGAATTAGAAACTGGCTAAATGGGAGGCAAGAAAGGGTAGTGGTAAATGGAGTTTTCTCTAAGGAGAGCAGGAGGGTGTTACTAGTGATGTGCCTCTGAGATTAATCCTTGGACCGGTTCTTTTTAATATTTTCATGAGCACTATAACGTATGGATTGTCGGGAAAGATTTGTCTTTTTGCCGATGATACCAAAATCTGTAACAGGATGGACAGCCAGGAAGTGTGGAAAACATGAGGAGGAATCTAGCAAATCTCCAGGAATGGTCTAGGGTCTGGCAGCTTAGAATTAATGCTAAAATATGCAGAGTAATGCATTTAGAATGGAAAAACCCAAGGGTGAGGTACAGTATTGGAGATGAAACTCTTCTAAGCACAAAGGAAGAGCGGGATCTGAAGGTGATTGTATCTGATGATCTTAAGGTGGTCAAACAGATGAATAAAGTGTTGGCAAAAACCAGAAAGATGCTTGACTGCATAGGAATGGTAATGGAAAGCAAAAAAGGGAGGTGATATTACCCCTGTATAGGTCCCTGGTGAGACCTCATTTGGAATATTGCACACATTTCTGGAGACTGCACCTTCAAAGGATATAAATAGAATGGAGTCAGTCCAGAGGATGACTATAAAATGGTCAGTGGCTTTTTTGCTCTAAAGCATATGAGAATATACAGAAAAATCCTAAAGAAAAGATGAGATAGGGGAGATGTGCTATATTTTTATTTGATCATAGTTTGGTTATAATTTATGTCTGATTGTGATGTGTTTTGATTTAAGAATGTATATGTTTCATTTTTCAACTGCTTAGTACCACATCTTTGATTTGGGCGTCCTATAAACATTTTAATAAACAAAAAAAAACAAATATAATAGAGGAGACATTTAAATATCTCAAAGGTTTCCATACACAGAAGACAAGTTTTTTTTCAATGAAAAGGAGGCTCTAGAATGAGGGGGACATGGGATGAGGGTGAAAGGGGGTTGACTCAGAAATAATCTTAGAAAATATTTCTTTACAGAGAGGGTAGTAAATGCATGCGACAGCCTCCCAGTGGAGGTGGTAAAGACAAAAACAGTATCTGGTCTAGGAGGTTCAGATCATTTGGAGTCTTTCTTATTGATCAAAAGTGTGAATTGATTATAGCCAATACATAGCATGTTGGACAGCCAAGTTATTCAGGGATGAAAGCATATCACTAAAAGATTTGGCTTGTGTGGTGTTTAGTGAATAATTGTGTTCTATTTTTCATCATTCAAACTCTCTGAAAATAGAATTGTAATCTGATAGTTTGGTACAAATATTTTATTATAGGCAACTATAAAACCATAATTAAGTACCAGTACAGTATAAATCTGTTTTGACAAAAAACTAAAGCTAGGTATTATTATGTGCATTGTTAACATGCCAGACAACACTGTGGATGACATCATTTGAAATGTGTTTCATTTGTTGTGAACATGTAATATCTATAGGTGAAAATGTATATTCACACTTGCTTAATTGGTTGGCAATGTTCACTCCTAGTAACTGATTCCTCAGGATCTTTTCCAATAGACAAAAAATAGAGAAAAAAAGCCCTAGTGAATCAAGCTATTAAAGTAAGCAGGCAGACTACACAGTGCTAGGACAAAGGCAATGCCCTCTCTTTTGCAATGTCTCTCATTAGCTGCCAGACTATTTGTGATAGGCCCTAAATAATTACATTTGATACTAAAGCCTAGCATTACAGAAAAATATGATAGCTATCACATCAGAAGCCTGTGTGGATGACCTTTTGAAACCTTAGTGAACTACTGCCTGCTTCCCACAGTTTCTTAAATGCACGCTTTGATATCCTGATCTTCCCATGCTTTTTGTACAGCTGGCAATGAGCACAATGAAATTTCAACAATATGACATCATGACCAGTAATGTAGGCTGCTATTGAATTATAGACATATAAACTGCAGAGCCCATGAAGATTTTTAGATTTAAGATTTAAAGTGATTCCGTTTTTATTTTCATTTTTCATGCGCGCCAAACTGCTACACATTCCAAGTCAGCATATTAAACTGATTTAAAAATGTAATACCCCTGACCATAAAAATTACATATGAAGACATAAAAAGGATTAATGCTGGTTATTTTTCAAAGCAGTGAAGCAGTCATGAAGTAAGACTATTATTAAAGATGGACAAAGCACGGTAATTGTGAAAAAATAAAAGTACAGATGAGAAATTGCACTGAACATCAACTTTCTAACCACATGGGCTAAGTCATAAAAGGCTCATGGTTGCTGGCAACACACTTCATCTCTGTACGGTATCAAGATACCATAAGATCTAAAAGAAAAATTCTGTATATTTTGGGAGGGTCCATTTTCAAAAGTTGCTAAGTACATATGCACTTTTAGGGCACATACCTGGAAAGTTGCTCTTTAAAACTTAGCTAGCATAAAGCATACATGTAGAAATACTTGTGGATCTTGCACCGTTTATTTATATGTAAACCGGCATGATATGATCTTATCATGAATGCCGGTATAGAAAAACCTTAAATAAATAAATAAATAAATGCAGCGAGGAGTTTGTAAAAAGAGCATGCACATTTGAAAACCAAATGAAAACCATGTGCATTTTTCCTCCCCTGACCTAACCACAATCTCAGGAACATATCTCTTTAACCTACTTCAAACTCTGCAAATATTTAGTTAGACCAAGTAGTTAATTTCAACCAAGCCAATTTATTGATTTACTAAGGTAAAAACCTTTGAAAATTGTCCTCAAAGAGATCAATTTTCAAAAGACCACTAAGCGAACAGGGAAGATAACTGTGTATATTTTTAAGCTGTTACTTTGAGCTGAATTTTCAACCAAGTTGTCTGGCTAAATTTAACCATTTATATGCTATTAAATGGTTATATGGTTAGCATATAAATTTAACCATTTATATGCTAACCAACTATTGTCATAGAAATGTCTTTCACTTTGTCCCTTTTTTCTTTTTTCCTAAGTCCTAGATTTAACAAATTGCCATAAATAAAGCATAACTATGGCACATTAGTGCCTGTGTTGAACAAGGGGCATGATTTACTGCGTTGTATAGGTAAGTTTTGCAAAGCACGAACTGTTAGCATGTCGCACGTTATTTTATGCGTCTTATTTTATTTTCATTGTTTATATATATATATATACCGGCTTCCTGCAGCTGCCTCTTTGAGGGTGTATCAGGCATGGCAGAGAAAGGAAAGGAGAGGAGAGGCGGTAAGTTTTTGGTAGGAGATCTATAGGGATAACTGAGTACATTGTCTTGTCTTCTGTTTTCATCTGTTTCCCTTTAGCTTTGTCTCTTGTCTTTTTCTATATGTGAAAGTTTTTGTAAATGTGTTGTTTCTCTATCTGTCTTTGTAGTGAAGGAGTGGAGGTGGTAGTGGTGAGGAGGTTCGATGATGGTGGTGGTGGAGGAGGAGTGGTATTGGTGAGGAGGAGTTGTGTTGTAGTATTGAAGGAGTGGTGGTGAGGAGGGCTGGTGGCAGTGGTGGTAGTAGTAGAAGAATAGTGGTGTGGTGAGGAGTGGTTGTGATGGTGGTGAGGAGTAATGGTGGTGAGTGGTGGTAAGGAGATGGGGAAGATGGAGCATGAGAGGCATGGGGAGAGAGGAGGAGAAGAGAAGTGTGAGGAGAAGAGGGGAAGGAGAGAGGTGAAGAAGAGAATGAGGAGGAGTGCAGGAGTGTTAGGAGGAGGAGGGACAGGGACAGAAATAGAGATAAGGAGGAGGTAAGGGATAGGAGAAGGTGTAGAGGGAAGGGGATAGGCAGGCGAGTGTGGCAGGAGGAGGATGGCAGGGTGAGGTTAGGCAGAGAGGGTGGGGGAGTTGGCAGGGCAGGTGCAGGAAGGGGGGAGGAAGGGAGTGTAGTGGGGAGCAAGAGTTAGGATAGTGACACCTCTCAAGAATTGGAAGTGTCACCCCATTCATCTGGCAGCCAGGCAGCAGGACGGTATTGTCTTTGGGCCTTAAAGTTCAGTGTAGAGGACAATGCCATATTAATTGCTGTGGTCTTTGAAAACTACAGAATGCTATTCAAGAAGCATGCGGCCAAGACATCCAGAGCAGCCAAGGGCTAGATATGGTGCAAAATCACCCAGGCTATATCCCAGAGCAGTGGAGTAAAAAGACTGGGGAGCAGTGGAGTAAAAGGGCCCAGCTTAAGAACAAGGTGATGAGCCAGAATAAATATCTGCACCAGACCAGAGGAGGAGCCCCTTGCCTCATTGTGATAACCCCATGGAGGATAGCCTTATTCAAAGGCTGGGACTGGACATATTCGAGGGACTGGACACCACCTGAGCTGGGGCCAGTAAGTTCACCTTATCTGTAAATATCAAGTGTGCTACAAATGTCCACAGGTTTTTGCATAAGATGCTCACATTGATTGTAGCAAAGTGTGCATCTTATGTCAAACAGTACTTGTGTACTTCTTAGCATTCATACTTATGTCTTCTTCTTTGTTTCCACAGCTCTTGCCCAGGAAACTGCCAGTCCCAGCTGTAAATCCCCAGGGACCAGCAGGTCAGCCCCACTGATATGAGCTACTTTACAACCAGTGCACAAACACAGGGGAGTGAGGAAGAAGATAATGACCAGCACCAGCAGCCACAACACCTTCAGATACTGGTATCCCTTGATTCGCTACTCAACATGAGCCCAAATGTCTCCAGCTTCACAGAGGAGTCATCCCTGCCATGGGAGCAAACTCAATCATCCCCACCTGCCTCCAGCATGCCACATCACAAGCAGAAGGCAACAGACACCCAGCCTGATCAGGTCACCAGCCTGGACATGCCAGTTTTGTCCCTGCAGACAGTACCTCAGCTTCCACCAGTAGCACTAGTAGCACAGGAGCAGCAGGTCCACTAAACCATCAACTGCATAGAGAAGAGGAATGGCCTCCAACTGCACCATATAGGGGAAGAGCTGGTGTGGTTGAGGAAGGCTCACATCAAGAACACCAATACTGTGCAGGTGCGCTCAGCTGCCCTTATGCAGAGCCTTACCACTATTGCCACCTCCATTGACAACCTGACATCTGCCATAACACAACTAATTCAAAGATTGTCAGAGCCTCTACCTGTTCGATCCACATCTTCCCAGAAGTCAACTCCATGCAGCAGTCCATGACTTTCAGAATGGTCCAGGGGTAGGCCCTCCAAACCTATGCCACCCCCAACAAGCCAAAGGCCCAGGTGAGGAAAAGGGCCATGAGGCCCCCCAAGTATTAAACATTTTAAAGGATAACATATTTCACTCAAAGATGATTTGTCCAAACAAGCCAGACTGATCCTCACTATAGAGTAGGGATGTGAATCGTTTTCCATATCGTCTTAACGATAGAAATCGTGTGGCAGGGCAAGAAAATCGTCTTAGGCACGATTTTTTAGTTAAAAAATCGTTAAAAATCGTTTTTTTCCGATTAGTGCGCACTAACTCGAGTTAGTGCGCACTAACTGGGAGTTAGTGCGCACTAACTGAAAATGATACAATTTGACACTTTTCAGGTCAGTTAAGGTCAGTTTAGGAATGAATATGTATTCCTATTGGCTGCCCTCTTATTTATTCATGTTACCAAGTTTCCTACTGACAGTATATGGGGGATGGGAAATGGAAACAGTTGGTAGCTTGACAAAACAAGTAATGTGATCAGTCAATGTGACTAGAACTTGTGCCCTAACCCTGATACCAGGGGTATTGTGATCTTCCTGCACACAGTGCCCTATCCCTATTAATACCAGGAGTGTTGTGATCTTCCTGCACACAGTGCCCTATCCCTAATACCAGGGGTGTTGTGATCTTCCTGCACACAGTGCCCTATTCCTGATACTGGGGGTGTTGTGATCTTCCTGCACACAGTGCCCTATTCCTGATACCGGGGGTGTTGTGATCTTCTTGCACACATCCCGATATCAGGGATAGGGCACTGCATGCAGGAAGATCACAAAACTCCTGGTATTAATAGGGATAGGGCACTGCATGCAGGAAGATCACAACACTCCTGGTATTAATAGGGATAGGGCACTGCATGCAGGAAGATCACAACACCCCTGGTATCAGGGATAGGGCACTGTGTGCAGGAAGATCACAATACCCCGGAGGAGTGAGGGTCAGGCAGCTCCCCCCTGTCTGTGAAGCCAGCCTCTCACTAGTAATGCAGGGAGGGAGCTGTCTCAGACTTCACCATCCTCCCCCCCCCCCTTACCCACACACCATTCACTAGCTGGGACATGGGGGAAGTCAGGAGTGAGGGTCAGGCAGCTCCCCCCTGTCTGTGAAGCCAGCCTCTCACTAGTAATGCAGGGAGGGAGCTGTCTCAGACTTCACCATCCACCCCCCCCCCCCTCACCCACACACCATTCACTAGCTGGGACATGGGGGAAGTCAGGAGTGAGGGACAGGCAGCTCCCCCCTGTCTGTGAAGCCAGCCTCTCACTAGTAATGCAGGGAGGGAGCTGTCTCAGACTTCACCATCCTCCCCCCCCCCCTCACCCACACACCATTCACTAGCTGGGACATGGGGGAAGTCAGGAGTGAGGGTCAGGCAGCTCCCCCCTGTCTGTGAAGCCAGCCTCTCACTAGTAATGCAGGGAGGGAGCTGTCTCAGACTTCACCATCCTCCCCCCCCCCCCCTCACCCACACACCATTCACTAGCTGGGACATGGGGGAAGTCAGGAGTGAGGGTCAGGCAGCTCCCCCCTGTCTGTGAAGCCAGCCTCTCACTAGTAATGCAGGGAGGGAGCTGTCTCAGACTTCACCATCCTCCCCCCCCCCCCCTCACCCACACACCATTCACTAGCTGGGACATGGGGGAAGTCAGGAGTGAGGGTCAGGCAGCTCCCCCCTGTCTGTGAAGCCAGCCTCTCACTAGTAATGCAGGGAGGGAGCTGTCTCAGACTTCACCATCCTCCCCCCCCCCCCCTCACCCACACACCATTCACTAGCTGGGACATGGGGGAAGTCAGGAGTGAGGGTCAGGCAGCTCCCCCCTGTCTGTGAAGCCAGCCTCTCACTAGTAATGCAGGGAGGGAGCTGTCTCAGACTGGTATCAGGGTTAGGGCACTGTGTGCTGGAAGATCACAACACTCCTGGTATTAATAGGGATAGGGCACTGTAAGAGATGACTGTAGTAGATTGAATAAAGATCTGATGTTTCTGCTCTCCTCACACCAAACAAAAACAACACACAAGCAGAGAAGCCCTTCTTACAAAGCTGAGCTAGTGAGTTAAGTAGGAGGAAAAGTAAACATACTGGTGCCAGTGTGGCTACTTAAAAAATACACTTACCAACAATCAATTACATATATTTGAACTGTGTACAGTTCCAGCCAGGACCACCTTTCTAAAATGCACAGTGATTGGCAAATTCAACATGCACTAGCATTTCAGGTGCCTGCTAACAAAAATAATAAACAAACAAGTTCTAGTCACGTGAGTGCTGATCATTACATTACTTTTTTTGTCAAGCTTCCAACTGTTTCCATTTCACATCCCCCCAACCATATTGGTAACATCAATAGATAAGAGCACAGCCAGCCAATAGGAATACATACATACATATTCATTCCTAAGTGACCTTTACTGACCTGGGAAGTGTGAACACTTTGTTTCATTTTCTGTTGGTGTTCGTTAGTTTCCAGTTCCATTTCCCATCCCCCCAACCATCACCTCAGTGGTAACCTTGGTAACATCAATAGATAAGAGGGCAGCCAGCCAATAGGAACACATATTCATTCCTAACTGACCTTCAGTGACCTGGAAAGTGTTTATTTGTATCATTTTCAGTTAGTGCGCACTAAATCGAGTTAGTGCGCACTAACGGGGAGTTAGTGCGCACTAACTCGAGTTAGTGCGCACTAACACGATTTAACGATTTTTAACGATAAATCGTTAGAATTTCTATTGTATCGTGTTCTATAACGATTTAAGACGATATAAACATTATCGGACGATAATTTTAATCGTTGAAAAACGATTCACATCCCTACTATAGAGTTCCTATGCCAGTAAATGAAAGAAGACTGCTGGACCCTTCCTCACTAAAAGGTTCCTGTGCTGGCTAGATGGAAGAAGACTGCTGAGCCCATTCTCACTACTGATTTCCTGTGCTGGCTTGCTGATGGAGACAGTCTACTGTCAGCCAATGACATCCTGCTGCTTTCTTCTCATGCCCTCCTCTATGCTCTGCCTGTAGTCTTGCCTCCTTGGTGAGGTCTCCAATTATGGTCCTGTTGGTGTCTCTTCTCATCATGTCTCATGTCTAGGTCTGGCTGATAGTTCTCATCTTATTTCATCCTACTGCTGCCTCCATGCTAGTGTTTCATCTCATCCTGTTCCTGTAGCCATGTTACTGTATTATCTCCTGGGGCTCCTGACTCCATGCTGTGCTCTCCAGTCTTAGTCTCGCTACATCTATGCTGTGCAGTATGGTCCTGGCAATGCTGCCTACTACTTTAACTTTGCTGCCTTGCTGGCCCCTTTGAGTGCACTCTTTCAATATGGACTATCTGGGCCTTCTCTTGCCATCAAATAGTTGTGCAGATATCAGCTCTAACATTAAAGCTGTACTATAGCTATTGGTTTGCTACTTCCAGTTTCTATGTTCATTGTTGTAATCATGATATTTTAAAAGGATAAGATCCTAATACTATATATGCCAAGCTGCCATTTGTAACTATGTATGTATAAGTCTACATTAAATGTGCCGGTTATTTCAGTTACAATGTCATGTGCTATTTTATCTCTTGACCTTAAGGAATGAGATTATCAAAGACATTGTCTTCCTTTGATTCTGTTGACTAAATTGTTTAATAAAATGGCCACATGTCTTGAAACTTTACTTCTGGTTGTGTCTTTTCATTGTGTGGTTTTTGTCTTAAGGGTTTATTAGATAAAAGACTTGGGACCCACAAGACTTTACATGTTAGAGTGCTATTGGCCATTCCAACTAGGCACATTTCTCACATGTAAGACTATATAGCCTAAGCCAGGGGTGGGCAATTCCGGTCCTTGAGGGCTGCAAACCAGTCGGGTTTTCAGGATATCCTTAATGAATATGCATGAGAGAGACCTGCATAGACACTGCCTCCGTTGTATGCAAATCTATTTCATGCATATTCATTAGGGGTATCCTGAAAACCCGACTGGTTTGCAGCCCTCGAGACCGGACTTGCCCACCCCTTGCCTAGGCCATTAAACTAAAAGTTCATTGTATGCTCTGAAGGAAAACAGCAAGAGCTAAACAGGAAACTCCTTACTGTAGAGCTTCATAAGTGCCTCTTGTTGCCTTCTCCAGAGAGCATACTCTTAGCTAACTCTTGGGTACATGGCTATGCTGCATAATATTCCCGTATTTGATGCTACCTAGCCAGATAAGTTATGTCCTGCTAAGATATTGTTATTGTTTGTAAGGTTTTGGGTGGACCCTTGGACACTGTGACAGATGACCACGCCCACGGGGGGAAGTCCTGTGAGGGGCCACAGGTTAGGCTCAGCTTTAGGACACACAACACAGAATTATCTTTTATTAAACAGAGTTGAGAAGCCACCAGAGGTAGCAGTAGTGAGTAGAGATGAAGCCCGGCTGGGCTTGTAGTCCCTCAGGACACTGGAACAGCGATCCCTCAATAGCTGTGCTGTAGTGGAGAGAAACTGAGATAGTGAGTACAGTGGAGCATACACAGGGTTCTGGTATAGAGCCTCGTTGGTTGATTACTCACACAGCGATTTCTCCCGGAAGGTAACACAGAAGCTGGAATAGAGGCAGGCCCTCGAGGAGCGAGTACCTGGTTCCAGGGAACAGCTCTGAGAGAATATAGATGGTAACTCACTGATGGTGTAGGCAGCGGTTTCTTCCAAGCAGAAGTGAGCTCAGGCAGCGAGTCCGGGAACATGGGCCCTCAAGGAGTGAGTACCAGTTCCAGACAGCGACCTGAAAGAAAAGAGAGAGATCCCCGAGGAGCGGGTACCCCGATAGTGTAAGTCCAATTAAGGAGAGGCAGAGTAGCTAGGTACGGAGAGCGAATCCCATCCGTAAGGAGTTCCTTGCTAACTCAATTAACTAGCAAACAGAGTAGGCTTTTGTATCCAGGATGCGTGATGTCATCACAGGGGGACACCCCTGAGGTTCGCGCCAAAGAAGGAATAAGAAGCAGGGCTGTGCGGCACTCACGCGCTATGGCAGCTGAACAACATGGCGGGATGCAGCGCCCAAGCCGGACCGGGGACGCCAGAGAGGATGGCAGGCAGATGCCGCGGCAGCCAGACGTCTAACAACCGTGGGAAGAGTCGCCAAAGAGGTAAGGAGGGCAGAGTGCAGACGTCGGGCAGCAACAGTCGTAACAGTACCCCCCTTCAAAGGGCGGTCTCCTCTGCGGGTACCAGGTTTAGGCTTCAAAGGATGCGTGAGATGAAATTGACGGAGCATCTCTTTATCAAGGATGTTAGCCTGAGGCTCCCAAGAGTTTTCTTCGGGGCCAAAACCTTCCCAAGAAAGAATGTATTCAAGTGTTTTGCCTCATCTTCGGACATCAAGAATCTCTTTGACCTTAAATTCTAGGTCATCTTCTGCATTGATGGCAGGTGGTCCCTGAGTCTTGGAAGAGAATTCACTGAGTATGAAAGGTTTCAAGAGTGAAACGTGAAAAGTGCTGTGGATGTTTAGTCTTGGTGGTAGCTTCAGACTGTAAGTGATGTTGCCAAGATGTCGGAGGATTGGAAATGGTCCAACGTAGCGAGGAGCAAAACGAGTGGAGGTTAACTTCAGTCTGAGATGTTTGGTAGATAACCAGACTTTGTCACCGGGTTTGAAGACAAGCACTTGAGAATGGTGAGCGTCATAAAACTTAGCATAGTCACTCGCTTTAACTAGCATGTCTTTCATCTGAGTCCACAGGTTATGGATTTCATCAGCAGTAGATTGAGCTGCTGGGGACATCACTGAGAGCTTCTGTGGAAGTGGCGGTGTTGGAGAGCATCCATATACCACTTCAAAAGTTGTTGATCCAGTTGATGTTGCTGGATGAGAATTGATGGCGAATTCAGCCCAAGGTAACAGTTCAGCCTAGTTATTCTGACGGCAACTCACATAGGCTCGAATGAACTGTTCTATTCATCTGTTCTGTTTGACCATTTGATTGCCGATGATAGGCTGAAGTGTAGTCTAGAGAGATGTCGAATAACTTGCACAAGGCCTTCCAGAATCTTGCCATGAATTGAGATCCTCGGTCTGAAACAATGTGTCTTGGCAGGCCGTGAAGGCAAAAAATGTGAGATATGAAGAGCTTCGCAAACTCCAAGGCTGAAGGTAAACCAGGCAGCACCACGAAATGGGCCATCTTGCTGAAGTGATCAACTGTTACGCAGATGGTATTCATTCCTCCAGAAAGGGGTAAATCGACTACAAAGTCAGTAGCGATGTGTGACCAGGGCTGTTCCAGAACTGGCAGTGGTTGCAGCAATACCCATGGTTGGCCAGAAGCAGGTTTGTGTTTGGCACAGTTGGTACAAGATGCCACATAAGATAGGGTATCTTTCTTGATAGTAGGCCACCAATAGAACTTCTGGATCTTGTCCAGGGTGCGGCATTGAGCAGGATGGCCAGCCAGCTTGGAATCGTGTACCCAAAAGAGCACTTTCTTCCTGAGGTGTTTAGGCATGATGGTCTTACCAGCGGGCACAGAATGTGTAGTCGCCAAGATGACTCTCTTCGAGTCAATTATGTGCTGAGGTTCTTCAGGCACATCCTCCGAGAGAAAGGAGCGTGACAAGGCATCAGCTCTGGTATTTCTATCTCCGGGGCGATATTTAACTTTTTGCTTCTTCAATCTATGTCTCTTGTTAATTGGTTACGGTTAACCGCTTTGTTCGATGTAAACCAAGTTGATTTGATTTGTATCAAGAAAGTCGGTATATAAAAGCCTTAAATAAATAAATAAATAAATAAATTTAAGCACAAAGTCAAAACAATTGAAAAATAAGGACCATCTAGCTTGTCTGTGGTTAAGACATTGCACATGGCGGAGATACTCTAGATTTTTATGGTCCGTGAATACGGTTATTTGATGTTGTTCTCACGGGAAGAGTGGTTCCTGGAATAGCCCTGAGGAGTGGGGAGAGAAGGAAGACAGTGTCCGAAGCGCAGGGCCCTTTGAGGAGTGGATAGCCAGAGACAGGAACAGGGCCCCCGAGGACCAGGTACCCAAGAGTGTCTCTCACCAGGAGAACCAGGAACCAGGAACCGACATCTGTAGCGAGAACAGCAGGATTCAGCAAGGAGGGAACTCGTTGCCAAGTTGATTAGAACCAATGGTGCTTAAGAGTCCAGGGCTAGTGAGGTCATCAAGGGGAGACGCCCCTGAGGTTCCCGCCCTGGTGTTCTTAAAGGAGGGCCATGGAGCATGCACAGGTGCCTAGGAAGGCCCGGGAGAGACATGGCAGTTGGCGGCGTCCTCGCCGCCCTGGGGAGTCCTGGAACAGAGCCAAGAGGTTGGAGGCAGTTAGCTACAGTGGTGAGTCTTCCCAGAGGAGAGAGGGCAGTGATACACAAAGTGAGTAATAGCAGTCGCAGCCGTCTGCGACAGACGGTCATAACAAATATATCTTCACAATGGAAGAGGCCAATGGTTTGTTATAAATATACTATGACATTAGCATAGCTATATAACCTATTGGTCACCAACAGAAGAAAGACCTTGCTACATCAACTCTAGCCAAGCATGTCTATATCTATTCTACTGGACAGCTTATGTAAGTGAATATTAGCTAGATGTGCCCATTTCTCATACATGCCCACGTACCTAATAGCTAAGAGTGTACTCTCTGGAAACGGCAACACAAGCCACTTGTGACGCTTCACACTAAGGAGGTTCATGTTTTGCTTTTGCTGTCGTCCTTGGGGTCATACAAAAAACTTTCCTTTTTAAGGCCTAGTCCACATAGTCTTGCATGTGAGAAATGTGCCTAGTTGGAATGGCCAATGGTACTCTAGTATGCAAGGTCATGTGAGTTCCAAACCTCTAACCTAGACAAACCTTAAGACAAAAAGCACACAATAAAAAGACACAACCAGAAAGATATGTTTCCAAATATGTGACCACTTTATTAAACAACATTTGTAGTCACAATAGAAATATAGAAACATAGAAATGATGGCAGAAAAAGACCAATCGGCCCATCCAGCATGCCCAGCAAGGTCCCACATTTATTTTCCCATACTTATCTGTTTCACCGACCACTAAGTTCAGGGCCCTTATTGGTATCTGTTTGATTCAAATTTCCTGCCACCACCTGCCATTGATGCAGAGAGTAATGTTGGTGTTGCATCAAAGGTGAGCATAAGGCTTAATGGTTAAGGGTAGTAACCGCCGCATCAAGCAAGTTACCCCAATACTTGTTTACCCAGACTGCACAGAGCAATGCCTTGTTGGATATTGTCTGAATATAAATCCTCTTTTCCACATTTCTCCCTGCCGTTGAAGCAGAGAGCAACGCTGTATATGCATTCAAAGTGAAGTATCAGGCTTAATTGGTTTAGGGTAGTAACCGCCACAATAAGCAAGCTACCCCTCACACTTATTTGTTTACCCAGTCTGTGTAGTTCAGTCCTTGTTGGTTGTTGTCTGAATGCACTTCCCCTTGCCATTGAAGCAGAGAGCAATGTGGGGGTTACATTAACCATGTGATGGCTTATTGAGTAAGGGTAGTAATCACCAGGTAGTAGCCACCATTCCAGAAAGCCACCCCCATGGCTCTTCTCTTCATTCCCATCCTCTAGCCTTATGGATCCACAGTGTTTATCCCATGCCCCTTTGAAATTCTTCACAGTTTTAGTCTTCACCACTTCCTCCAGAAGGGCATTCCAGGCATCCACCACCCTCTCCGTGAAGAAATACTTCCTGACATTGGATATGAGTCTTCCTTCTGGAGTGCATTGTTATAAATAGCAATATAACATAAACAGTATTATGATCTTATCTGTTAGCAAAATGATGATCACAGCAAAAAACCTACAAAGTGGTTGTGGCAGCCCAATAGCTAAAGTACAGCTTTAATGTTAAAGCTGATGCCAGCACAACAATGTGAAGGCAAATGAAGGCCCAGACAATCCATGTTGAAAGAGTGTACTGAAAGGAGCTTGCAAAAGGGCCACGGCAGCAACGTTAAAGTAGCAGGCTGCAGGACCAGAACCAGAGAGTACAGTATGGAGGCAGCAGGACTAGCACGAAAGAGTGCAGAATAAAGGCAGCAGCCGGATTTACGCGCGCAGGGCATTTAAAATCCGCCCCATATTGCTTATCCTTTTTCTTGAATACCAATATTAGTATGTATTTGATAGGTATGTTTTTATGTTTGTATGTTCTGTTCCTATGTCATTTGTCAACTAATCGAAAAACTATACTGCACTCTTTTATTTTATCCACATCACTAACATTATTTAAATAATTACATTTCCAAAAAACAATTTATATCATAAGGAGGAAAAGACTTCAGAGGCCAGAATGACCGGTTTTAAAAGTCAATCTGTAAAGGGCAAAATCATTAGTCTGAAAAAAATCCTGTTGTATTTATTGTTTTTATAGAAATTTATTAACTTTATTCAATCTTCCTTTGAAAAAATTATATTTTTTACTTTTCTATTACTTTTTTTTTAATTCATTGATAGCAGGAACAAGGTTATTCCCATGTGTTTGTTTATATTAATAATCACTAGAAACAGGAACACCGTGACTTACGATGGTTCCCATACACTCTTCTCTGATGATTAATAAAGTCCTTTCATTTAATTTTTGGTCTTCAGCAATTCAACTAATAACAACATTATGCAGTCTTTCATTGTAACTCATTAAATATATATACTTATTATTGATAAACAAGTGACTCTCTTGCTTTTATTTTTTCTGATCATTTATTTTGCTCTTGGGATACTGTTTCATCCTGTTTGGTTTGTTTCATCAAATTCTCATCTGTTTCTCATTTTATAGAACTACATACCTGGACTTGTAGTTCTGATTTTCCTAAGCAGGATTTGTACAAGCAACAAAGGAAAACATGAATTGGATTGGCCTATCCTGAAAATCAGAATCAGTAGGCAGTTTTATTGCTACAAACCAAAATTGATGCAAGCCTTTAATAAATCTTCTAACAGACCGAATCTGCTGGACATCCTGCTACTTATTTATTCCCTGTGGCACTCGTTGCCTATACTTTTCTGTTATTCAGAGCAGTTGCTGAGATTATGGCCTTTATTCAATAAAGATTTATTTTCATTGGCATAGAATGGGAAAAAGTCCTTTACCAATAAGACCCTGCGTGACAAGGATAAGACCAAAACAGTATTTGTAATACTTTTTCATACAATTCTTTTTAATTCACAACTTCAGCTACTTTATATATCTGGGACAGCCCAAATAAGACATCATTAGGAAAATTGATTTTTCTATCCAACATGATTGGTCGTTGCAGCACAGCTTGGCTATTTAATTATACCACAAACATTTCCATGCTGGGTACTATAACTCCAAATGAAATGCAATATCGATTGTTAGGAAAATTAATTCAAATGTGTTATGTTAATGCAGTATCTTTCCAATAAAGAATGTTTACTGGCAATGTATGTTAAAGTGAAGAGAAGCACACGGTTGATGATTAGGAGATATTTAGAACTGAGGCTTTCTTTATAAACAGCTAAAAAGATATTCACTAATATATCTCTGATGTTCACTTGCTGGAGGAAATTGATTCAATAATTACTCTCACCTCTTTTCATATTTTATGTTTGCTAGAATTACTCAGAACAATAAATGTAATGTTCATTTGGGCCAAACAAGTACCTTATAAAATTAATCCTATACTTAAATCGTTTATTGCTCACAATTGCATAACATGTGTTTATTTTTATGCTTCCCAGAGCAGAAGGAAGTAAAAAATATTTAAACAGTGGGTTGGCCCCACGACTCAGTAGCTAGTTCTATGCACTTGGGTTCAATTTCCGCTCCCGGCTTCTGATCCCCTATGGGACAGTTGGAGTTGGGGGTTATGTAGGCACAGCATCCATAGGCCCTGGGAGAAAGAGACTCAGCTATTGCTCAATTGTAAAGCAGTCAGAATAAAAATCCATGTTAAATAGATCCTGGCTAGAGATGCATCTTGTTGATCCCTGGCCAAGGACTGTCACTGCAATGATGGAGATGAGTCAGGAAAGGGAATATACAAATCAGATGCAAAAATCTTGAGTAGTTGTGAACGAAAGCTCATGGCAGTGCAGCCAATAGAAACATGTTCTCATTGAGCTGAAAGCCCAAAGTAGCAGAAGGAAAGTGATGGTCCAGAATGAACACAAGAGCATAAAAGTTGCCATACTGAGTCAGACTGAGGTTTCATCAAGCTCAGTACCCTGTTTCCAACAGTGGCCAATCTAGGCCACAAGTACCTGGCAGAATCTTAAACAGTAAAATGATCCCATTCTGCTATCACGTAGTGATAAGCAGCGGCTATTACCCAAGTCTACTTGGTTTGTAACAATTTATGGACGTCCCTTCCAGGAACATGTCCAAACTTTTTTTATGCATAGCTACACTACCTGCTTTAATCACATCCTCAGCCAATGAATTCCATAGTTTAATTGTGAATTGACTGAAAAATAATTTTCTCAAATATGTTTTAAATGTGCTACTTGCTAACTAACTTCATGGAATGCACCCTAGTTCTTGCACAACATATGCAGTGGGATGTCTTCTCACTCACCAGGCATGCAAACACAGCCATTCCTTATATTACAGAGGCCACACCAGTATGCAGAAAACTCTTGATTTTATGGAAATCTTTTGGCCGCAGCATCAAATCATCTGAACAAGTACACATTTAACATTATTAATTATTATACAATTCCCAGCCAAACAAACAATAACTGTGTCTCATACTGCAAACTAACCCGGTGACCAGCCTTTCTTCACTAATCACAGCCAACAGTATTTATTTATGTATTTGCTATTTATTTTCTGCTTTTCGGCACTTTAAAGCAAATTAGTCTAAAGAATGGTAGTTGGATGCGGCAGTGAATGCCTTATATGCTCCAACAATATTAGAATTGCATCCTCATCCATAAAAGTCAGGATCTGGAGTTCCATCGCTGTAGTCCCAGATCTCCACCTTTGAGGTGGAGAGCAATAAACATAGCACTGACAGCACTACTTGGGGCTGCACATGCAATGTACAGTAACTTGTAGCAAAATACTATGACTAATCGTGCCACAACACAAATTTTGCAATTGCTGGTCACATCCCGTTATGCTGCAACGGACCCGGAAGCCTTCCTCCTATATACTTCCATACTTGGGCAGACGGATGGGCTTATCCGGGAAAAAAAAAGAGCTTGGGAAGGCCCAATTCTGGCCTTAAATTGACAGTAGGTGGGAACCACCGAGCGCCCCCCCCCCCCCCCTTTCACTCTTCCCATATGCCATCCCTGGGGACATTATCTTAACCTCTCCCAGGTCCACCCCCCCCTCCCCACCCTCTTTCCCACCCCTCGACCCTCCCCCCAGCTCCCTAACCCTCCTTGCCTGCTCGAGGGCTTTCCTCCCTCCCATATTGTATCAGCACTCCCCAAAGAGGAGATCACTTGGATCTTTATCTGAAAAAGTAAACAAATTATTCACATTTACCTATTCTAGATCTCTCATGATTTTATAGACATCTGTCATATGCCCCTTAGTTGTCTTTTCAAGCTGAACAGCCCTAACCTCTTCAGCCTTTCCTCATAGGGGAGCCGTTCCATCCCCTTTATCATTTTGGTTGCCCTTCTCTGTACCTTCTGCAGTGCATCTATAACTTTTTTGAGATGCGGTGACCAGAATTGCACACAGTATTCATGGTGCAGTCTCACCATGGAGCAATACAGAGATACTATGACATCCTCTGTTTTATTCACCATTCCTTTCCTAATAATTCCTAACATTCTGTAAGGAACATTTGGTTGCCCTTTACTGGAGGAGTGTACCATTAAGCTGGGGAGGTCCTGTATAGCAATAAGAGAGGGAGGTATGGGTTTTGCTCCCCCATGTGGGAACATTCAAATGGTATGAGTTAGTTGCTTATCATCCCACAGCACCTGCTATCCTTGTAGATTTTAGCTTGGATTTTGTTGTTTTTGTTCTAATTTATGGGAAAGGAGTAAAGAATTTCCCATTTAGGTGGTCATCCTCCCATTGACTCAACAACCTGTCTTTGAAGATTGGACTCTTTTAAGCCAATTTTTGAGGATTCCCTATGAAAGCCCATCCCCCTTGTTGTAGTGGATCGGGGTATCCCTGAATTCGAGGCTGGATATGGGGTAAGGAAGACCTGCTTGTACTATGTCTCTTAATGAGCATACACAGGGATAATGACCTGCTGCAGAGGAAGAATATTTTTGCATTAACTGTTTTGCACTATCTCTTATGTTGGAGGCATGGAAGTTTAATTCCACCCTTCCTGCTTCTTGATAATTGTTCCCCTTTTTTAGGTTAAACTAATATTTTTCCACTTGGAGCTCATAACCCATGGTAGCTGGGAGTCAGTATATCAAACCTTTGAAAAAGGGAAGCCTTTCATCCAGAAAGATACAGAGGGTTACAATTTCCATCTAAAGCAAGAGATCCCAGTAGAGTGCACTGATAGGAGAAACAAAGAAGATACAACATAAAGGTAACAAAAACATTGTTGCTATTGGAGAAGGTTACTTAAAAGTGCCCACCTGGCGCTGCCTAAGGAGTGGAGAGAATTCAGGAAAACACAAGGGAGAGTTAAGTAACCTTCAGGTCCTGCATAAAGTGTTAAAAGTATTCAAACAGGATTTCTGGAAAAGATATTAAATCTGGGACGGAGGTCTAATTAAATATTTGGACTGTGTATCTATTCTAACCACCTTCATAAGGAGGAACCAAAAGGAAATAAACTGGGAGATAAAAGAATATTAAACTAATTTTAATCTTTAAGGAAAGTAAGGAATTGGATGCAAGGAGTAATTCTGTATAAATATTAGGGATGTGAATCGTTTTCCATATCGTCTTAACAATAGAAATCGTGTGGCAGGGCAAGAAAATCGTCTTAGGCACGATTTTTTAGTTAAAAAATCGTTAAAAATCGTTTTTTCCGATTAGTGCGCACTAACTCGAGTTAGTGCGCACTAACAGGAGTTAGTGCGCACTAACTGGGAGTTAGTGCGCACTAACTGAAAATGATACAATTTGACACTTTTCAGGTCAGTTAAGGTCAGTTTAGGAATGAATATGTATTCCTATTGGCTGCCCTCTTATTTATTCATGTTACCAAGTTTCCTACTGACAGTATATGGGGGATCGGAAATGGAAACAGTTGGTAGCTTGACAAAACAAGTAATGTGATCAGTCAATGTGACTAGAACTTGTGCCCTAACCCTGATACCAGGGGTATTGTGATCTTCCTGCACACAGTGCCCTATCCCTATTAATACCAGGAGTGTTGTGATCTTCCTGCACACAGTGCCCTATCCCTAATACCAGGGGTGTTGTGATCTTCCTGCACACAGTGCCCTATTCCTGATACTGGGGGTGTTGTGATCTTCCTGCACACAGTGCCCTATTCCTGATACTGGGGGTGTTGTGATCTTCCTGCACACAGTGCCCTATTCCTGATACCGGGGGTGTTGTGATCTTCTTGCACACATCCCGGTATCAGGGATAGGGCACTGCATGCAGGAAGATCACAACACTCCTGGTATTAATAGGGATAGGGCACTGCATGCAGGAAGATCACAACACTCCTGGTATTAATAGGGATAGGGCACTGCATGCAGGAAGATCACAACACCCCTGGTATCAGGGATAGGGCACTGTGTGCAGGAAGATCACAATACCCCGGAGGAGTGAGGGTCAGGCAGCTCCCCCCTGTCTGTGAAGCCAGCCTCTCACTAGTAATGCAGGGAGGGAGCTGTCTCAGACTTCACCATCCTCCCCCCCCCCCCTCACCCACACACCATTCACTAGCTGGGACATGGGGGAAGTCAGGAGTGAGGGTCAGGCAGCTCCCCCCTGTCTGTGAAGCCAGCCTCTCCCTAGTAATGCAGGAAGGGAGCTGTCTCAGACTTCACCATCCTCCCCCCCCCCCTCACCCACACACCATTCACTAGCTGGGACATGGGGGAAGTCAGGAGTGAGGGTCAGGCAGCTCCCCCCTGTCTGTGAAGCCAGCCTCTCACTAGTAATGCAGGGAGGGAGCTGTCTCAGACTTCACCATCCTCCCCCCCCCTCACCCACACACCATTCACTAGCTGGGACATGGGGGAAGTCAGGAGTGAGGGTCAGGCAGCTCCCCCCTGTCTGTGAAGCCAGCCTCTCACTAGTAATGCAGGGAGGGAGCTGTCTCAGACTGGTATCAGGGTTAGGGCACTGTGTGCAGGAAGATCACAACACTCCTGGTATTAATAGGGATAGGGCACTGTAAGAGATGACTGTAGTAGATTGAATAAAGATCTGATGTTTCTGCTCTCCTCACACCAAACAAAAACAACACACAAGCAGAGAAGCCCTTCTTACAAAGCTGAGCTAGTGAGTTAAGTAGGAGGAAAAGTAAACATACTGGTGCCAGTGTGGCTACTTAAAAAATACACTTACCAACAATCAATTACATATATTTGAACTGTGTACAGTTCCAGCCAGGACCACCTTTCTAAAATGCACAGTGATTGGCAAATTCAACATGCACTAGCATTTCAGGTGCCTGCTAACAAAAATAATAAACAAACAAGTTCTAGTCACGTGAGTGCTGATCATTACATTACTTTTTTTGTCAAGCTTCCAACTGTTTCCATTTCACATCCCCCCAACCATTACCTCAGTATTAGCCTTGGTAACATCAATAGATAAGAGCACAGCCAGCCAATAGGAATACATACATACATATTCATTCCTAAGTGACCTTTACTGACCTGGGAAGTGTGAACACTTTGTTTCATTTTCTGTTGGTGTTCGTTAGTTTCCAGTTCCATTTCCCATCCCCCCAACCATCACCTCAGTGGTAACCTTGGTAACATCAATAGATAAGAGGGCAGCCAGCCAATAGGAACACATATTCATTCCTAACTGACCTTCAGTGACCTGGAAAGTGTTTATTTGTATCATTTTCAGTTAGTGCGCACTAAATCGAGTTAGTGCGCACTAACGGGGAGTTAGTGCGCACTAACTCGAGTTAGTGCGCACTAACACGATTTAACAATTTTTAACGATAAATCGTTAGAATTTCTATTGTATCGTGTTCTATAACGATTTAAGACGATATAAACATTATCGGACGATAATTTTAATCGTTGAAAAACGATTCACATCCCTAATAAATATAGAGCTTCCACTAGAAGTAGAGATTTTACTAGAAATGGAGTCACAAATGTATTCTATCTGATGTCCAATTATTAAATGCTAATCGATCAAATGAGAGAAGTATAATGATTATTCAAACATCTAACCAAACTATCAGTAAAAAAAAATTGGAAACCACCATTCCTTTGCTATGTGTTTATTGGATGCTCAGACTGTATAATTATTGATGCTATGAACTAAAGACAGGAACAGGGCTAAATTGCAAAGAAGCAGGGTATAAGAGCTATTGTGAATCCCCACAAATTGGAGCTCTGGGGCTCACATGAAAGCTATCTGGTAGGGAGAAGGAGTTGTATACAGACTGAAAGCAGTGGTGCAAAAAGGATCCGTCTCTACATTTTCTTTCTATGTGCCCCTCGGTGCCAAGTAAAGGATCTGTCCTCCCCAAGGGTTACAAATCTGTTTGCTTTCCTGACCGCTGCTGCACACTGAGCTGATTATTTCAATGTATTGTCCTCTATGATGCCCAGATCTTTTACCTCAGTTGCAACCCCTAATATGGAACCTAACAACATGGGTTACTTTTCTCTATGTGCATCATTTTGTACTTGAAAAACAAATCGGAAGCCAATCCAAGATGGCTATGTAGTGACCAAAAGAGAAAAAAAAGATTGGTATGTCAGTTTTCTCACTAGAGAAAGGTAAACAGTAGAGTGCCTCAGGGATTTGTAATTGTACAGGTACTTTTTAAAATATTTATAAATGATCTGAAAGGGGAATGACGAGTGAGGTGATCAAAACTGCAGATTGCACAAAATTATTTAGTTGTTAAATTACAAGTGGATTGTGATAAATTGTAGGAGGAACTTGTAAGACTGGAAAACACAATCATCTTTGAAATTGTTGTTAAAACAAAATCCACTGGACAACTTGAAACCAGAGCGTCATTCCGCCTCGGATTCACCTGTTTCCTGTGCTTACACCTGAGGCTCTGGTTTCAAGTTGTCCAGTGGATTTTGTTTTAACAACAATTTCAAAGACGATTGTGTCTGCGGAACAAATAGCAGATGCACTACTAAGAATGCTTACAATATGTATGTATACCTGTTATGATTAGTGGTGTTTGGGTGGATTCTTGGGTACTGTGGCAGATGACCACGCCCATGGGGAGGGGCCCAGTGAGGAGCCATAGTACTGGGCTAGACTCAGGACGCACAAACACAGACAGATCTTTTATTGTATAGCTTTGATGTGTACCACCAGAGGTGGCAGTAGTGAGATTATCCAGAGGTAGCAGTCTCGGGACCCTTGGCAGAGGGGACCCGTCTCACCACGTTGGTATAGGGGGATTCCGGTGAAAGTTTCCCAGCAAGGCAATGCTGTAGATGAGACAGACTGAGAGTTAGATTACTCACTAGATGATAGCTGTAGGCTGGCGATTCCACCAGGCAGAAGTAGATGGTACAGGCACCGAGGCAGGGAGAGCAGGCCCTCGAGGAGCAAGTACCTGATCCCTGTAAGGCACTTGAAATAAAGCAGAGGGCCCCTGAGGAGCCGGTACCCAGGTTAGAGATTACCCCAAAGGGCAGAGAGAGAGCTTCCAGCAGCAGCACAGAAGCGGCAAAGTAGCTTAGATCGGCCGAGACCAATCCTTGCTAACTCAATGAGCTAGCAAACAAGTACAGGCTATATACCCAGATGGCGTGATGTCACTTGAGGGGAACGCCCCCGAGGTTCACGCCATAGCTGGAATAAAGACATGGATAGCACGCGCATGTGAACCCTAGTAGGGCCTTGGGAGGAACATGGTGGGAGGCAACGCCATAGCCGTTCTGGGGATGCCGAAGAGGATGGCTTGCAGATGCAGTGGTAGCCATCTTCCTAAGGTGAGTGGGAGGAGCCAAGAAAAAGGTGAGGCATAAGGGGTATCTGTCTGACCCCGACGGACGCAACAATACGATTGCTGATTGATGACTGAAATGCGTACTTTACAAAAGTTCTTCTATACAGTAGCCCCTGAGACAGCTCTATATGAGAGCGAAACTTGGCCAGAATCGGGCAGGAATATTTTAAGAATAAAGGTATTTTTTACATACTGATCTTTTTTCTCATTTTGTATTTGTCCACATTAATTTTAATCTGCCATTTGGATACCCAGTTTTCCAGTCTTACAAGGTCCTCCTGCAGTTTCTCACAATCCACTTGTAATTTAACAACTAAATAATTTTGTGCAATCTGCAATTTTGATCACCTCACTCGTCATTCCCCTTTCAGATCATTTATAAATATATTAAAAAGCACATGTACAATTACAAATCCCTGAGGCACTCCACTGTTTACCTTTCTCTACTGAGAAAACTGACCATTTAATCCTACTCTCTGTTTCCCATTTTTTAGCCAGTTTGCAATCCACAGAAGGACAATGCCTCTTATCCCATGACTTTTTAATTTTCTTAAGAAGACTTTGGGGGACTTTGTCAAATGCCTTCTGAAAATCCAAATCTAAATCTACTGGTTCATTTTTATCTACATGTTTATTAACCCCCCCAAAATGCAGAAGATTTGTGAGGCAAGATTTCCTTTTGGTAAATCCATGAAGGCTGTGTGCCATTAAACCATGTCTATCTATATGTTCTGTGATTTTGTTCTTTAGAATATTTTCTATGATTTTTCCCAACACCGAAGACAGGCTTACTATTCTATAATTCTCTGGATCACCCCTAGAGCTCTTTTTAAATATCAGGGTTACATAGGCCAACCTCCAGTCTTCAAGTACAATGGACAATTTTAATGATTGGTTACAAATTACTAGTAATAGATCTGAAATTTCATTTTTTAGTTCTTTTAGTACCTTAGGATGCATACCATCTGGTCCAGGTGATTTGCTACTCTTTAGTTTGTCAATCTGGCCTACTACATCTTCCCGGTTCACAATGATTTGGTTCAGTTTATCTGACTCACCACCCTTGAAAACCATCTCCGGAACTGGTATCTCCCCATCATCTTCATTAGTAAACACGGACACAAAGAATTTATTTAGTCTTTCTGCAATGGCCTTATCTTCCCTAAGAGCCCCTTTAACCCCTCAGTCATCTAATGGTCCAACCGACTCCCTCACAGGTTTCTTGCTTGGGATATATTTTAAAAAGTTTTTATTATGAGTTTTTGCCTCTATGGCCAACTTCATTTCAAATTCTCTCTTCGCCTGTCTTAGCAATATTTTATACTTAACTTGACAATGCTTATGTTTTATCCTATTTTCTTCAGATGGATCCTTCTTCCAATTTTTGAAGGATGTTTTTTTGGCTAAAATAGCCTCTTTCACCTCACCTTTTAACCATGACAGTAATCGTTTTTGCTATCTTTCCACCTTTCTTAATGCATGGAATACATCTGGACTGTGCCTCTAGGATTGTATTTTTAAACAATGTCCATGCCTTTTGAACACTTTTAACCTTTACAGCTGTACCTTTCAGTTTTTTTCTATTTTCCTCATTTTATCAGTTTCCCTTGGTTAATAGCAGTTAGTGAACTTCTCCTCCAAGAACTTCGTCAAACCTTTTTTATGTTTACCTATTCTATTCCATTCATGATTTTATAGATCTGTATCATATACCCCCCTCAGCCATCTCTTCCCCAAGCTGAACAGCCCAAATCTCTTTAGCCTTTCCTAATAGGGGAGTTATACCTTCCCCTTTATCATTTTGGTTGCCCTTCTCTGTTCCTTTTCCAATGCAACTATATCTTTTTTCAGATGTGGTGATCAGAAGTGCACACAGTACTCCAGGTGTGGCCTCACTATGGAGCGATGCAGAGGTATTATGAAATTCTCTGTTTTATTCTCTATTACTTTCCTAATAATTCCTAACATTCTGTTTGCTTTTTTTGATGGCCACCACATGCTGAGCAGGGGATTTCAAGGTATTATCCATGATTATGCCGAGATCCTTTCTCTGGGTTGCAATTTCTAATATCGAACCTAACATTGTGCAATTACAGTAGGTTCACTTTTCCCCATGTGCATCACTTTGCATTTGTCCATATTGAATTTCATTTGCCATTTGGATGCCCAGTCTTCCAGCCTCGGATGATCCTCCTGCAATTTTTCTTGTGATTTAACAACTCAAAATAATTTTGTGTCATCTGCAAATTTGATCACTTCACTCATTTTCCCTGCTCCAGATCATTTATAAATATATTAAAAAGCACTGATCCCAGGTTAGATCCCTGAGGCACTCCACTGTTTACCCTTATCCACTGAGAAAACTGACCATTTAATCCTACTCTCCATTTCCTGTGTTTTAACCAGTTTCCAATCCACAATAGGACATTGCCTTCTATTCTATGACTTTTTAATTTTCTCGGGAGTTTCTCATGGGGTGCTTTGTCAAATGCCTTCTGAAAATCCAAATACACTACATCCACCAGCTCACCATTATCAACATGTTTATTAATCTCTTCAAAAAATGTAGCAGATTGGTGAGGCAAGAATTCCCTTACGTAAATCCATGTGGCTGTATCCCATTAAACCATGTCTTTCTATATGTTTTGTGATTTTTTTCTTTAGAATAGTTTCCAAGAGTTCCATATTCAGTAATTTTCTGGATAGCAAAGTTTATTTGATAAGTATATATGGCTAATTTTGGAGGTATATTTCCTTATGCAGCTGCAATATTGAATATAGCTGGCTAATTTTAGGACAGCTCTTTAGCCTGACCAGACTTAGGCCTAGATTTACCAACGTCGCAGGGCTCCCTGAATCCCACGGTAACAGGGGGCAGGGGTGAAACGGGGGGGAAGGTCATGCGATAGCCGGCAACGATCACACCTCCTCTGTGCGATCGCTGCCGGTGTCGCGCCAAATAACTACACGCGTGTTATCCACTTGGTAAATGACCCCCTTAGCCAGCTAACTTTAAAATATCAAATTTAGCTGGATAACTTATCTGGCTAACTCAACTCCTCCTAGTTATGCCTGGAACACTCCTTAACTTGGTCAGCTAAATTCTAGCTGTCTAACTTATTAGCCAACTAAAATATAGTATTTTAAGTGCTAAACTATGCATTTAGCTGGATAAATTCCAAGTTAATGCTTCTGAATATGGACCTTTTTGAATTTTTCCTGGCACAGAAGTCAGACTCACTGGTCTATGCTCTCCTGGATCACCCCTGAAGTCCTCTTTAAAGCTTGGGGTTACATTAACCACCCTCCAATTTCTGACTACAATAGATGATTTTAATGATAGGTTAAATTTTCTACATACAGACTTACTGAATATTGCAAACAAAACAAATTTTACAGCAGAGCAGTGGTCACTTACCCAGTTAAAATTTACCTTTCAGCAAGTCAGGGTGGAATTCAAATCTTGGGGTTGTTCTGGCTAACTTCAAAACTTACAAAAAATCATAGGCAAAAACCTCTATCGCTGATGTTAATGAAATTTTTACAGATACTAATAAAAAAATTTTGGTGAATAAAATGTACTTTTTGCACCTACATAATGTGGAATATACTTATTTAAAGTGGACTATGTAGTATTTGATAAAATATTAAAGGAGTTAGAGGAAAATTTCATACATAATGTAGGTGTCCCCGCACCACTACTTTGTGGTATATAATCATAAACTCTCCTCCTCCTCCTCCTCCTCCTCATGTGCAATTTTTTTGTATGAAAAATTTTTTTTTTACTTTTTTCTATATGTTATAATAACCTTAAGACTCTGCCGGGGCGGAGGGGTCAATGAGATTTCAATGCGAATAATGCATAAATGAGGCTTAACAAGCGTTAATACTAAATAAATGAAAGTCAGACTTCCCCGATTGGTGTTGGTGTGTGATGTCCGCCTTCTGGTAACGGTCCCTCGTTAGGTGGACATCACACACCAACACCAATCGGGGAAGTCTGACTTTCATTTATTTAGTATTAACGCTTGTTAAGCCTCATTTATGCGTTATTCGCATTGAAATCTCATCGACCCCTCCGCCCCGGCAGAGTCTTAAGGTTATTATAACATATAGAAAAAAAGCAAAAAAAAATTTTTTCATACAAAAAAATTGCACATGAGGAGGAGGAGGAGAGTTTATGATTATATACCACAAAGTAGTGGTGCGGGGACACCTACATTATGTATGAAACTTTCCTCTAACTCCTTTAATATTTTATCAAATACTACATAAGTCCACTTTAAATAAGTATATTCCACATTATGTAGGTGCAAAAAGTACATTTTATTCACCAAAAATTTTTTATTAGTATCTGTAAAAATTTAATTAACATCAGCGATAGAGGTTTTTGCCTATGATTTTTTGTATTGTTGTTTAGATCGCTGAAACAGTGGTGTATCACATTGATATATTTTAACTTCAAAACTTAGGCAGACAAATCCTTTTGAATATCCACCGCAGGTATCTGAAAGTGATGTATGTTGCTACACTTCCCAGTTTGGGTTCTTCTGGTCTGTATTTGTAGCCATATTCTCTGTTCCTATGTTTCCATGCAATTTACTTTACCAACTGCTCTGTGTGCTAACCATTTTTTCCATGGACACAAAATGGGAAAAACTATTTAGTACACAGGTCTTCAAGCTACAAAGCCAAATATTACAGAACTCTAATTCACAGTTCACTTTATTCCTGTTTTTGAAATTTGCATATTTAACTAACAAACTAACTTTTAAATAAAAGTTGTCACTAGATTTTCTCTTCTTATTAAAACAAGTCATGGAATTTTTTTTTTTAAGTTTACTTTTCTAAATGTGACTATAATTCACATTGGATGTGGCCTTGATATTTTATTATGCATAAAGAAGCATAGAACTGTCACAGGATGAGCAACTTTTCACAGCTAACTAATATATCTGGAGGCTATAGGGAATTTATGATACTTCAGTTATATATTGTTCCTGTGAAAAATTGTTCTCTTTATAATTCCCTATTCAGGCAGCTAATCATTTACCTCTTTTTCAGCAGCTGTTATTTTTCTATGCTTACGAGTTGCTGTGGCAGACAACAGAAATGAGTAGAAAACATATACTATTCAATAAAGCCCCCTATTTCCATCTCCTTATCAAAACTGTTATAATGAACTGACAGCTTAAAACCATGAATCGGTGGTTCACTCTGGCTTGCTCAAAACCTGCTGATATGCAAGAAACGTGTTTATTTAGCTCACTTATACATAGCTTACTTAATTAAGGCAAAAAATAGAATATGCACAGTAGGGTCTCTGTATAGAGCAATTTTAGTTTCAGATCCACTGATCCCATTACAGGCTCCTCTCTCCCTTCCCACTCAAGTAGAAACAGTAGATATTTCTAGCAGGAAGCAGCAGGTTAGGAGCCTTGCAGCCAGACACAGACAGACAATCAAGAAAAAGTAGAAAAGTAGAAAGTAGAAATCAAGAAAAAGTAGAAAATGAAAAAAACAGATGAACAAAAGACAAAAAAAAGTAACAAAACCATACAGCCAAAACAGCAATGAAAGAAATAAAAAAGTAAAGCAAATTTATCAGAAATGGAATAACAGGGGGAAAATAAGATAGGAAAAGATCATTGATCAGATATAGCATGGAGACAGTCCTTTTCGATCTCCCCACAATGTCATCATAATTATGTCAATTATTTTATGTTATCTCTGTGTTAGCTTACTGTTTTGATTATGCTCCATATTATATTCTTAATATTTCTTGTTATTTGCACCCATTGAATCTCCCTTATGTTATGCCTTTTGCCTTGTTTATCCCCCTTTACTGTCGCCCCTCCCCCTGTTCACTATATTTCTCCTAATTCATTGTAAACTCATATGATGTATTTCTCTTAGTTCATTGTAAACCAATATGATGTACTCACGAATGTCGGGATAGAAAAGTTGTAAAATAATAAATAAAAAAATATACACAATCAGTGGTAATTGTCTAATAGGAAAGGTGCCAGGTTGGACCCAGAGGCTGCCTCCATCTTCCACTTTTTCTCAATGGGGAAAAGGAAGTAAGTTCAAAATGTTTCTGGGTTGGTGGCCTGCCGTGACCTGGCAGAAAAATCACCATTCCTCTGCATTCTGGTAGGTCAGTCCCACCAGTGAGGTTTTGCACCTCTACCATGAGATGGAGACAGAGCAAAAGATGATATCACTGATTCATAGTCCTGCCCCAACATCAACCTGCTAGTATTCTCCATCTCCATCAGATGGTGGATATGCATTTCCCTTCAAGAGATTGCCTGTGAGTAAAAAAACAAGACAAAACAAGAAGGAAAAGGAGACTTGAGAAGACATTTATATAGCACAGCTTGCCTCCTGAGGTGATACCATGCGGTCCTTCCATCAGTAGAGAGTCTTCAGTCCGGTAGCCTTGGGTGACATGAGCTTGGAAAATCAGTAGTTGCAGGCCGAGAGAGTCTCGGTGGTGAAGGCTTTAGTCCTCTCCCCCCCGTAGCCAGGACCCATTACTGCTGTCAGCCAAGGAGGGCTGACCTTAGGTAAAAGTTTTTAATATTGGAATTCTTACAGGAAGGCTTGAGTAAGGGCTTGGTCCTTATTACCTTAATTTCTTTCTGGAATTCTTGGCAATTCCGACCTTACAGCCACTGCACGCTCTTTCCTTATGGTTACTTAACTTAAAGCCTTTTTTTTTTAATCTAGTAGCAGTCTGTTCAGCATGTTGGATTTCCAAGTTGTAGGCTCCATCTTGCCGTGAGCCTTTTCTGCATATGCCTTCCAGGGGTGGTACAGCATTGGGCGGTGCCATCTTTTTTTTTTTTTTTTTTTTGCAAAAGTGGTTTCATATGAATCAATCCATTTCTCCGCCCACCTTCGGCAGGGACAGAAATGAAAGTGACTGTTGTCTTTTGTATTCCTTGGACATCAAATGACATTTGCTACATTGCTTGGAGGTTAATAAAGCTGTCCGGAAGTTGGATTGCTTGTTCGAGCTCCCTGGTGGTGGTGAACAGGGATCACTGGCAACCTGGGCAACGATAGCCTGTTGGATTAAAGAAGTCTTTATGGCCACCTATGTTGTGGCATACAGCCTGATTTTAAAAGGGCCACATGCGTAAAAAATGGGTGTATGTGCGTGGCCGGGCCTTGCGCATACTGCGCACATTTTAGAATGGGCCCAGTCATGTGCGTAACCGCCCCTACGTGCTGAAGTGCTGAGCCCTGTAAAAGGGGTGGGCAGGGGCATGGTCTGGGCGGGGAGGGGTGGAGTGGGGGTGGGGCAGGACAGCGCCATTAGCCACTGTCCCGGGGAAGCATGCGCCAGCAGCTGGCTGGCACGGAGAGGTTACTTCTGCTCTCGGGAAGCAGTAAGTATTAAAATAAAAAAAATTAGGGATAGGTAGGGTTAGGTTAGGGGTTGGGAAGGAGAGGGGAAGAGGGGAAGAGGGAGGAAAGGTTAGGGTTAGGGATATGAAAGTTCCCTCCCAGTCTGCTCCTTAATTGAAGTGAACTGTGGGATGCCCAATTATGTAGCTGCGCGTATTTTGCTAAAATTCTCCCTCTGCGTGTGCGAGTCATGGCCGACCGCTCAGGCACGCGGCCATCGGATTTTATAACATGCACTCGCTGGGTCTTAAAATCGACCCCATAAGTTGCTCTGCAGAAACAAATTAGACCATATTTCAGAGGCTCAGGCAGTATCATGGGTGGAACTTACAGGGTTATTTATCATTTCGTGTTAGGGCCTTAACGCCCTAATGCATGTGGTATATAGCAGCACAACAGTATGCAAATATGATGTTTGCTTTGCAAATGGGGGGAGTTTGGGCAGAGAATGGTAATGAGCAGTTCCTACCTAGAAAATGTTTTTATTGCAAATGTGTGGGGGGGGAGGGGGGGCGAGGAGAGAGAGAGAGAGAGAACCTTTGCATAGATGTTAGTATGGCACTCTCTATTTATACCACTGTAAGAGGGAGCACTTTCAACTTGGGGTAGGGTTTAGTGGGGTGCATTGTACAAATCAACTCGTCTTGTACCTTTCATCAATCGAAATGGCAGAAAATCTTCAATGATGGGTACTTTCTTATTCGTACCTCCTATTGTGTATGTAAACCACCCCTAAAACCACCCCGTTTCCCCCAAACCCCACCCCAAGTTAAAAGTGCCCCCTCTTACAGTGGTATAATTGGAAATTGCCATATTGACACCAATGCACAGGTTCTCTCTCTCTCATAAGGGAGCAGCAAAATTATCCTAACTACACCCTCTTTTTATCACAGAAGCTATTTCCACTTTATTTATAGCATTTTGATAAATCTAGGGGTAAGTTTGGTTTCACTTGCCAAGCTTTGCCAAGCAGTGACATGTTTACCTTTGCTCAGTTTTTCCAAGCACTACTGCTTGGATGTTCGGTCTACAGAGGATGCCGCATTCACATGGGCGGTATTATCTGTACCGCTGGCAGCCTCCTGCCCTGCTCAGGATTAGCTTTGGTTCATCCCTCTGGTGGGATTGACCTGGCAGAATGCAGAGGAAGTAGAAATGACTATTTACCTGATAATGTCCTTTCCTCTAATGAGGGCAGGTCAGTCCCAGATGTTAAATTATGGTTAGTCTTTACAGGGTGAACATTGCAAAGTGTGATTCCTGTTCTTTGTTGAAGACTCGTAAATGACTTTTCTAGCCCCGTAGTTTATTTATTTTATTTATTTATTTGTTATTTTTATTATACCGACTTTCATGATAGGAATCACATCAACCCGGTTTACAATTAACAATGTGAGTAAAGGCAGAGAGTAACAAAGTAAAGAACATTTCCCAATACAAGAACAAATATAGTATGAAACTTAACAAATATTATAACAATATTTTGGATGTGAGAAAGTTACAAAAAACATGGAAAAATAACTTGGATATGAAAGGGGAAGAATTGTAGAATGACTATAAGCATTTTAACCAGCTGTATCAATTAATAAATATGTATAATATTATAAAATGTAGATGTGTAGCAAAATGATTAGATAAGATATTGTTGTGAAGTATAATAAAATGTTGCTGTGACTGCGTGTGAAGTTAGTGGGATTTTTTTTTTTTTTTTTTTTACAGTTCCTAACTTTTGTGTTTATGCTGATGATGAGTGGGGAATTTAATCCAGATCTGGGAAAGCTTTAGTGAATAAGTCACTTCTTTTGACTGAACTCAGTGTTTTTGTTGGATTGGAAGGATGAGTGGTTGGTTGTTAATGATAATATTCAAGTATAATCAGTTTGTTCACAGTTTGGCTTTTCCAGAGAATACTGGCAGGCTGATGTCAGGCCGGGACTATATATCTGTGACACAGCTTTTGCTCTATCTCCTTCTGCTGGCAGAAGTGCATAACCCCACTGATGGGATTGACCTGCCCTCATTAGAGGAAAGGAAATAATCAGGTAAATAGTAATTTTTCCATGTAGACAATGATGTTTTTTGAAATAATGCAGAATCTATACAACCAAACAGCAAGTAGCTATAGCATGCAACCATCTCATGATAAATTCATACTGTTGCCATTTTTTTAGCCATAGGAACTAAAATTATATATCAGAAGATTAATTTTATAACAACCCCTGTAGTTACCCAAATAAGTGCATTTTGAAAATTCATGGGTTGTCTTGGTGCACCCATACACATCTGCACAGAAATTTAAACCTACTTCCAAGCATATGTAACTTTCTGCATGTACATTTACACGCATGCTTTTGAAAATAGAAAGTATGTATGCAAATGCTTTCTCTGCCCCAAATCCACCCCCTTGAATACATGTTGCTAATGTAGGTAGAAGTACTGTACATGTGAAATAGGCTTTTGCGTACACTCTTATGCACACAACACCCGATTAATTTTCAAATTGCCACTTGCACACACAAAACAGGGTTTTATGTGTGCAAGTGGCATATGTGTTTTATGTGTGCAAGTGGCATAGTGTTTTATGTGTGCAAGTCAAAAAAAGAAAACTGTTTAAATATGATGTAATCTTAATATTAATATTCAAAGCACCATCATATGAAAATGATATTAAACCATTGCCTTTGTAGTCTTACAGTTTGAGACCTCATATATCGAAGACATATGAGGTCTCAAACTGTAAGACTACAAAGGCAATGGTTTAATATCATTTTCATATGATGGTGCTTTGAATATTAATTATGTGTGCAAGTGGCATAGTGACACACACATAAAACAGGGTTTTATGTGTGTGTCACTATGAAAATCAAACCCATGAAAACAAGCATTTGTATTTGTTTATTTATTTGACAGATTGATAACCCACACAAATCCAATTTTTCAGTGGTAAATAAGTTTGATAAATAAATAAATTTCACTACAGAGTCTACCAATCAAATAAGTTGATCAGTATTATGTACGCTTGCCTTCAGCATAAGCTACATAGTTATAGCTTTAGGCAGTTATGTGACAGATAGAGCCCTTGATAATGGAAACTGTTAAACAGCTAATTCTTAAAATACGACAAAGGAAAGTATAGTAATTCTAGTTAATATTTTGACTTTTACAAAATATTTGCTAATTTTTAATATTATGTACTTGTTTGTTTCTGTATTGCTTTTTTTTTTTTGCAAAATCAATCATTTTTATTGTGAAGACCTGCAAATCTACAATCTCATAACTGGTACAGAAACAGGACCAACAATGGAAACATCAAGAATATGGTTGTGCAAACCCACATTTACAGTTAAACATCAGTTCCCACCCATGTGGACAAACGAAGCACCCCAAACTTCAGAACACACATTTGCGACATTCATACCAAACACACTCCACGCATTCCCCCCATCCAATCATCCACTCCAACCATCAGATGCAGCCTCTCCCCCTTCCCAACCATCCCAGGAGCCCCAGTGCCCACTGCCACAGACGGTAACTGACAAATAAGCAGACCCCATAGCCTCGCTCAGTGCTTAGACGCAGCTAAAACAGTGGAATACCAATGGGCGTGGTAACCCACTGTTGTCAACTGACCTTGATATTCAGGAGAGAGCAGAGAGTAGTATACAGTCCAACAATCAGCATACTTCTTGTCCGTGGTCGAGGATGAACGGGGATAACCCATTTGCTCCAACAGCATCCGGTCCATCATACGATGATGCCAGGCCGCTACCGGCAGCGCATATAAGGGGTCAGTCCAAACAGCAAGAATAGATCGGCACGCCAACAGAACCGCAATCCTGCCAAAATGTTCCTGACCCCCAGTGCACGTATCAGAAAGCACTTGTGGTCCAGCCAAGAGAAGAGCTGTTGAAAACTGGAGGGGTACCTGGGTACATTTACCAATACAATCCAGTATCGGAGTCCAGAAAGAATCTAAGGTCGGGCATAAAATTAACCGATGAGTCATGGTACCATCTACTTGAGTGCATTTAATGCATAATGGAGAAAGATGTCCCATATGAAAGCGATGCACGTCGTCACATATGATGTGATGCAAAATTCTGAACTGAAGATCTCGAAGACCACTATCTTTCAGTCATTTATGTAGAGATTTAAAGCAGGAAGGAATGAATGTTGGAGATACATCCGGAGTGCATAACTTTGACCAAAATGTGGCCAGATGCTCAAGATGTGGTGCTGACCACTGGCTTTTAATCAGCCCACTCCAGCCTTTGATGGAGTTATGCAAATATGCAGTTTTAAACAGAGAGTTGGCGAAGGCGACTTTGCAAGAAAATTCCTCCGGCTGCCACTGGAAGGCCTGCAAGTAATGTCTCACTTGGAGATAGGCATAGAAAAATGTGTGTGGTAGCTGATAATTTTTAGCCATAGTCTCATATCCTAACACTTGAGGAACACCTTCTTCGAAATAGTGAAAAGCATACATTAAACCCCGCTGGGCCCATGTCTTAAAAACCCCACTGGCACCCATTCCAGGCTGAAAATCACAATTGCCCACTAATAGCGTTAACAGTGAGAAAGGTTTGTGCAACTGGTAAAGATTGCGCATCCATTTCCAGGCCTTTCGGCAGGGATACAAAAAACAGTGTGGGATATTTAATGTTTGCAGTGTAGCCGTCGGTGCCTGCACTAAATACAAGGGAGACCAAGGGAAGGACAAACGCGGTAACAACCCCTCCTCTCAATAAGTATAGGTATCAATTATCCATTCCCCGATAAAGCACATCTGGCAAGCTATGTTGTAAACTCGAAAGTATTGCACACCTAAGAATTTCATTTGTTTGTTTTTTCCCCTTTCTCGATAGGTTTCATTTTTTGATTCATGTTAATATTTATTTCTGTTCATTTTGTTTGCTGAGCCAAAATAAAACCCTCTAAAATAAAAACAGCTGAAACAGGGCCCCATGGACCCTTCCACCCCTTCCCAGGACATCCCCAGGTACATCCAGCCCCCCCCCCCCCCTTCCTACCAACAAGATGGGGGCTGGACCTACCCAGATGGACTGAGCCAAGACCAGGTGGAGCGTCCTTGGGGGCCATCTAACCCCCCCCCCCCCTCCTACCTCCATTAGAGGATCTAAGGCTGGAGACATCCGTAGCCCCCAATTACTCCTTGGGTGGCGATTTCTATAGCAAGAAAGGGGCAGGAGTGATGCCAACTCGCTTCTGCTCTACTATGATGATTTAAAAGAGTGTCCAGCCCTGAAACCAGCGCCAAAGTGACATCAAATTGGTACTGGTCTCAGAGCTGGCCAGCACCTTTTTCTTTTACAGACATGCATACGTATGGCTGTACTAGAAACAGCGCCAGCTGGCCCTGAGACAAGAGCCATGTTGATGTTAAGCTGAGGCTGATCTACTGGCCAGGCTCCAATTTTTACAGATTTGTGGTGGACAGGAGTCAGCGGGCATCTTTTCTTTCCCATTCTTACTACAGAACCCTTATGGAAGAAGTAAGTAAAGTCAATAAGGGCCCTGCTCTGAGCTCCTTTTAGGTAGGCAGAGGGGGGTTTAAGCTGGGATTGCTTCAGCCCAGCAGGGTAGACCTGGGCTCCATCTTGTCAGCAATGGATGAGAGGTCAGAACAGCACAGGTTGTCCCTGGCTGGGTTTTGCTTAGCCCAGCCAGGCAGGCCTCAGCCCCAGTTAGTGGCTGAGCTGCATTTCTTTTTTTCCGCAAATAGTGCACCTCCACACTCTGAAACCTTATTTGTAGTTATATTTCATTGCTCACTTGTTGCTTTGAAGAATGAAGTCGCTTATCTTATACAAACACATACAGGTTGATTTTAAAAGCTTTGCTCACTTAAAAATGTACCACGGGGTGGTAAAATCCATTTATTTTTTAAAAACATTCTACATGTATGGATTAAATCTGGCCATTAAATGGGAATCTTTTATGTGATTGGGACATTGTTCATTAATATTTCTAATTTCGATTTTTATTTTCATGTTTCATTTTTCAGACATTAACATTTCCAGTCAAATTTACATGATACAAATTCCCAGTCAAGATTACACATTTCAAATATTGAAATTCTAAAAAATATTCCCATCCCCAGACACACCCGAACACCTTCCATAAGTCTCCATTTATTCACAATCATAAGCATCTTTATGGGCCAGGATTAATCCCCTGATGCTCTGGCCCCTCTTGTGCTATATTCAAAATGGCACCAGAGGTCAGCATCCTTTTGTTGTACAGAGGTATAGCTGCTCCACCCTACTGCTGCCTTTTTTTCCTTGAAAACCAAAAAAAGCTAATGAAATTCGGTTTGTTTTTCTTTCTTTTTATTTTTCAGAATGAAATGAACTAGTAAAATGTATTCATGTATTTATTTATTACTTATTTCTCAGATTTATAGTCTACAATTCGCAAAGCACCAATGCGGATTACAACAAACATACACAGTAATAAATACCTCCAAGTAAATAAACATACAGGGGTAGATTTTATAAATGTACGCGCGGGCGTACTTTTGTTCGTGCACCAGGTGTGAACAAAAGTACGCTGGATTTTATAAGATACGCGTGAAGCCGCACGTATCTTACAAAATCCGGGGTCGGCGCACGCAAGGGGGTGCACATTTGTGCAACCTGCGCACACCGAGCCCAGCGCGCGCTGCCTGTTCCCTCCGCCTCCCCTCACCATCCCCTCCCTAACCCACCCCCCGGCCCTAACCCCCCCCCCACCTTTGTTGGCAGCTTTACACCTGCGGAAAGCAGGCGTAAATCTGTGCGCGCCAGCGGGCTGCTGGCGCACCATCACCCATCCCGGGGGCTGGTCCGGAGGCCTCGACCACACCCCCGGGCTAGCGCCATGCCCCCGGGCCCGCCCCCGAAACGCCGCTTCACTCGTGGCACGCCCCCCGAAACGCCCCTCCATGCAAGCCCTGGGGCTTGCGCGCGCCGCCGAGCCTATGCAAAATAGGCTCGGCGCACGCAGGGGGGGGGTTGGGGTAGGTTTTCGGGGGGTACGCGCATACCCCTTTGAAAATCTACCCCACAATTGTTAATTAAAAGCATCTAAGAACAAGAAGGTTTTCAATGCCTTTTGATATTTTATATAATCAGTTATGATACGAAGTTCCTTAGGTATCGCATTACAAAGTTCTGGACCCAATACAGAAAAGACTTTAGACTTGGTTCTGATTGACTTTACAGATGCATTGGACAGAACAGTTAAATGTTGAGAGGCAGAGCGCAGTGGGTAAGCAGGTACATAAGAAGTAATCCTTTTTTTCAAAGAAAAAGACTCAGAATACAGAGACTTGTGTACTAAGGTTAACAACTTAAACCTCATCCTCTGCTTGACTAACAGCCAATGCAATTTTATCAGAAAAGGAAAAATACTATCACCATACTTTAAATCAAATATTAACTTAACAGCTGCATTTTGAATAAACTGCAGTACATGCAGTAAAAATGTAGGTAATCCTCCAATCAATGAGCTGCAATTATTTCTTTGAAATTTACTGTTTCTTTTCAATTGAAAGCATATTCCTACTGAATAATCCTGTAACATCCTTAGAAAGTAAAAAAGCAATAATGCCATTACCAAATTATAAGTCATAGCTCATAGATATGGAGGAGAGTTTTATAAACATCTGAAAGACAAAACAGTACCTTGCTCAAGTTGACAGCAGCTTTTCATGCAAGTTTAAAGAAAGGATAGCTAATTTTAATCTCGCACTCATTTCAGTATTATACAAAAAAGACAGAGATCCTCCATTACCTTCATTCTACCAACCAACATCTCTAATAAACCATGACAGTAAAATATTAGTAAAGGTATTAGAGGAGAGGTTCAAAAGAATAATTCCCAAAATTAATCCACATATATCAAGTGGGTTTTCTGGCAGGCAGAGAAGGAAACAATATTTTTAGAAACGAAGTGGCAACATTTCCTCAGATCACCGAACATAAAGAAGAAGCTCTAATGGTGGGGATAGATGCAGAAAAAGCTTTTGAAAAAGTAGAGGGGGAATATCTATTTTGGGTTTTGCATGCATATGGTTTCCTAGCTGAATTTATAAAATATGGCATATTGTTATACAATAATCCTAAGGCAAGGATATTAATCAGTGGAGAGCTGACTGAAGAATTTAATCTATCTCATGGAACCAGACAAGGTGGTCCCCTATCACCATTGTTTTTTTGTATTATCATTGAAGTCTTTGGCTATTAAACTGAGGGAAGCAGATGTTTTCAAAGGGATACAAATTAGAAAAGAATGCAGGATACATATTTTTGCAGATATTTTATTGCTTGTAACAAAAGTGACCGGTTCTATACCAGCCATATGGGAGATAATCAATATGTTCAGTTCTTTTTCTGGTCTTTTGATAAATTATCAAAAATTCAAGGATTTGGTATTGATCCCTGGGTTAGGAATAACTGGACTGCAGCATTCCGATTTAAATGGGATGAACAAGAGATAAGGTATTTGGGAATAAGGGTTTCAGCTAATGGGAGATACATGTATAAATTCAATTTGAAACAGTGCTAGAGAAGATATGTGATCAAATGTAGATTTGGGAATAATTATTAATATCTAGAATGGCAGAAATGCTTTGCTTAAAATGATTTTGTTTCCAATGATACTATATATTATGTAATGCTGAACAGATACAGTATTTCAACAGTTTAAAAGAAATTTAAGTATATTTCTATTACAAAGGGAAAAAAAACAAAATAGCATCTAAAAAACCTATTTAGGATGAAAGCATTAGGGGATATTAATCTTCCAGAACTGAGAATTTACAACAGAGCTTGCCAAATGCGGGTAATGACAGATTGGTATTTGAAAAACAACAATTATATCCAAACAGGCATGTGCAGAGTCAAAAAATGTGTTTCAATTTGCTCATTTGTTTTGTAGGTCACAGTCATTTGTTAGGTTTGCTTCAAATGAAAAGTATTTTTCATTTGTTTGTTTTATTCATTCATTTGTTTACCATTATAGTCAATGGGGGAAGCAATGCTGGCTATTTCATTGGAATTCTCTAATCATTTCTAATGAAACTGAGGGTAGGCATCATCAGAAGCGTGAAGGAATGCCAATGTATCAAGACCATGTCAACAAAAATAACATGAAGTGCCCAAGGACCTACAATGGGGCAAAATGGTACCAGCAGTGTCATGAGTTCTCCAAGGCACCATCAGAGAAGCAAAACAGTAGCAAAATTGACCAAATCATCCCAAGGCTGCAAAAGTGGGGCATAGGGCACAAACAGTGGCATGAATCTCCTAAGATTTTACAAGAGAGGCAAATTTGCACCAAGTATGGCATGAATAGCTCAAGGCACTATGAAAAGTGAGCAAATCACCAAAAGAGGCAAGCCCTTCCCCCCCAAGGCAGTGATAGAGAGTGAAATCAATAAAAGAGTGGCATGAAGACTCCAAAGTATCATGAGAGATGCAAAGCAGCCACCCAGAGTGGCAAGAACAACCCAAGGCTCCAAATGAGGTGCAAAGTGTATCATCCAAACTCTTAGAAAGCCCTAGGCAGGGAAAAACCAGAGGAAATCCCTGGAGAAGGCCTAATGTAATTTCCATATGGCATCATTACATGAAGGAGCTGGCTGTTTGGACTTGAAGCTGGTCTTCAATGAATGTTAACATGCTACTGACTAGAGGTACTAAATGCTCTTTCACCACTAGCTGTTTAATCTTTTGTGATTCAACGAATCCAAGACCCAATTTTTCTTCTAAATCAGTTTTTGCAAATACTGCCTCCATTTCATTAGAAGCATTACTCAAAGAATTGTTTGACCCTGATTCTGTGTGCAGCATTTCTACAGTCTTTGCCTTTTACTGTAAAATAATCCATTGAAGGCTAAATACAAGATGAGACTCAATGATTGCAAGAAACGTTTGAAGAAAATATCCAAGAGGGCCTGAAACTGTTAAAGATAACTGGATGGGTAAGGCCTGTGTAAAACATCAGATAGCCAGACAAGAGTAAGCAAGTACCATAGGAGGGAGGAGGAATAGCCTAGTGGTTAGAGCAGTGGACTATGAACCAGGAGACCACGGTTCAAGTCCTGCTGTCGCTCCTTGTGACCTTGGGCAAGTCACTTTACCCTACATTGCCTCAGGTACAAAAACTTAGATTGTAAGCCCTCTGGGGATAGAGAAATACCTACAGTACCTGAATGTAAACCGGTGTGATATCTCAATTGAGATGAATGTCGGTAAATAAAAATAATAAATAAATAAATAAAATAAATAAATAGGGGCAGGAGATTTGGAAAGCACTAAGATGACAGCTTCAGCAGTGGAGGAAGCACACTAAAGCATCATGATTGACTTGGAGTGGCAGCAGCAGCAGTGGCATTGGTGATTATTAAAAACTGAAAAGATAGGAGTAGAGCAATCTAGCAAGAAGAGTAGCCAAAACAAAACCCAAGATGTACCTTGAGGGCTAAGGTATGAGGATGAAGAATGGAATCAAAAGCCTGTGGAGTGGTGCAGTAAGTGTGCAAAACAACAGAAAGCCAAAGCAAGTCCAAGAGTCAGCAAGTACCATAGGTGAAGGAGATTTGAAAAGAACCTCGAAGATAGCAAAAGTGGGGGGATGCCTGTCTCCACAAGAGGAATGTAATTGATCCTTCCAGTAGCATATATTTCTGTTAAACTGTAAAGATCAACCCATGCCCGTGTTATGTCTCATGGCCGGGAGAGTGAAACTGTGAATGGATCATTAAATCAGTTATAGTTCCATCTGTTACTAATATAATTAAGGTGATTGTACCCTTAATACATGCTTACAAGGGATGACCCCTAAGATATTTTGCAGGAAATCACAAACAGCACAAATTCATCAAAATTCCCAAGGTGTACAATGCAGGGAATTGCAAACAGCATAAAGGTGTCAATATCCTCAAAGCATGGAATATGATCCTTTGCAAACAGCACAAAAATGTCTAAACCCCAAAGCTTAGAGTGCAGTCTATTGCAAACAACCCAAAGGTGTCATAACCCCCAAAGCATAGAGTGTGGTCAATCGCAAACAGCACAAAGGTATTTAAATCATCACAGGCTTAGAGTGTGGGCCATCATAAACAGGACAAAGGTTTAGACAGGCCTTGACAGCAAAATGAAAAAACAGAAAAGAAGTGGAAACTTGTACTTTTTTCAAATTATTTTTCTGGGGACAAAACACCTCAGTATAACCAACAAAGAAGCAGGATGGGAGAACTAGGCTGGGATTGCATAAGGGTCAAACAAAATGAAGAACCAGAAAAGATAAGAGGTAGAAGGAGAAACTTGTATAATTCTTTCATTTTTAAAATGTTTTTTTAATAGGAAAAAAACCCTAGTATAACCAACAAAGAAGCAAGGTAGGAGAATTAGGCTGAAATCCAAACAGCAAACATGAAAGCACCAAAACTCCCATGCTAGTGCATCACAGGAATGGCACATAGGCATATTCACAGCATGATCCTCAAGTTGGTACATATAGATCATGGTAGATAGACAGAGTAGTAGTAATATCCTTAAGATGGTATATCTTGGACACGGCAGGTAAGCATATTAACACTAGGGATGTGAATTGTTTTTTGACAATTTAAAACAATCGTCAGATATATTTTAAATTATCAAAAATCGTTAGAGCCGCGATACAATAGCAATTCCCCCGATTTATCGTCAAAAAATCATAAATCGGGGGAGGGGGGAGGGCGGGAAAACCGGCACACCAAAACAACCCTAAAACCCACCCCGACCCTTTAAAACAAATCCCCCACCCTCCCGAACCCCCCCAAAATGTTTTAAATTACCTGGGGTCCAGTGGGGGGGGGGTCCCGGCGCGATATCCCGCTCTCGGGCCATGGCTGCATTAATAGAAATGGCGCCGGTGGCCCTTTGCCCTTACAATATGTCAGGGCAAAGGTAGCGCCGCGCCACTTTGGTTCCTGTCACCCGACATCACGAGTGCAGGAGATCGCTTCCGGACCCCTGCTGGACCCCTAGGGACTTTTGGCCAGCTTGGGGGGGCTTCCTGACCCCCACAAGACTTGCCAAAAGTCCAGCGGGGGTCCGGGAGTGACCTCCTGCACTTGGGCCGTATTGCCAATATTCAAAATGGCGCTGGCGCTACTTTTGCCCTCACTATGTCATACGATCAGATTTCCCTCCCCCCCCCAGCCAAAATTGATCGTTAAGATGATCGATCACACGATTCACATCCCTAATTAACATTAAGATCCCTAAGGTTGTCATCAGGGCATGGCAATTAAGCATAGTAGCAGCAAAATTCCCAAGGTGGTACATCTATGATATGGCATATAGGTTAACTGTAAAGCTGTTTAAGGTGATATATAAGGGATATGACTGGTAGGTACAGTGGTAGCAAGACCCTTAAGCTGATATATCTAGGGCATGGCAGGTAAACAGCATAGTATTAAGACACATAAATTGATACAACTAAGGCATGGCAAGTAGGCAGAGTGATAGCAATATACCTAAGGAGGTACATCAGAGGCATGACAGATAGGCCTAGCGGCAGCACTACCCCCAAAGTGGTAAATCTGGAGCATGGCTAGTAATCAGAGTGGTAGCAAGAACCCTAAGGAGATACATTTGCGGGTGGATTTTAAATGCCCTGCCCGCGTAAATCCGGCTGGATTTATGCGAGCAGGGCCCTCGCACGCCGGCGCACCTATTTTGCATAGGCCACCGGTGTGCGCAGAGCCCCGGGAAGCGTGTAAGACCCGGGGCTTTTAAAAAGGGGCGTGTCGGGGGCATCGCCAAATGAGGCGACGTTTCGGGGGCATGACGCGGCGTTTGGATGGCGGGCCCGGGGGCGTGGCGCCGGCCCGGGGGTGTTCTGGGGGCATGGCTGCGCCCTCTGGCACAGCCCTCGGGTCGGGTCTTGGCACGCCAGCAGCCCGCTGGCGCATGCGGATTTATTTTTTATTTATTTATTTTATTTAGCATTTTTTATATACCGAGGTATAGCAGAGTTGCCTTCACACCGGTTTACATACAGAAACAACATGTTACATAGAACGATGTATGAAGATTACAATTTAAAATTAACGAAAGTAAATACAACAGGAGAATGTATAACAAGATAACACAGGATAGAACCCTGAATAGATGTACATATAACTCATGAAGCATTGAAGGGCATCTGTATCATTGTAACAGGGAGATTGAAAAATGGCAGAATATAAAGAATTTTTAAAGTCATTGAGTGCTATCTTTAAAAATTTACATCTGCCTCCAGTAGGTGTAAATCCATGGATAAAGGTAGGGGGGGTTTAGATAGGGCCAGGGGGGTGGGTTAGGTAGGGGAAGGGAGGGGAAGGTGAGGGGAGGGTGAAAGAAAGTTCCCTCCGAGCCCGCTCCGATTTCGGAGCGGCCTCGGAGGGAACGGAGGCAGGCTGCTCGGCTCGGCGTGCACAGGCTGCCCAAAATCAGCAGCCTTGCGCGCGCCGATCGCCTGGTGTGCGAACAAAAGTACGCGATCGCGCTATTTTTTAAAATCTACCCCTGGGGGAATTGCAGGTAGGCAGAGACCCCTATGGTGGTATATTAGGGGCATAGCAGGCATGCAGATTAGCAGTAAGTCCGCTAAGATGGCATACAAACAACATGGCAGGTAGGCATATTAACATAGATAAACTAGCAGCAAGAGCCCCATGGTGGTACATCTGGGGCATGGCAGGTAGGCAGAGAAACAGTAAGACCCATAACGTAGAACATCTGAAGTACTGTAAGCAGGCAAGTAGCAGTACAACACCTAAGGGGGTACATCAAGAATATAGCAGGTAGGAAGAGTAGCAGTAAGACCCTTAAGGTGGTATATCTGTGGCATGGCATGAAGACAGAATGGCAGCAAAACCCATAAGGTAGTACATTTTGGGCATAGCAGGTAGGCAGAGCAACAGCAGCATGACCTTCAAGGTGCTTTCCGTTGTCTTGCCAGTTGCACTGAAATTCTGGAATGTCCAGCAAAGCCAGATTTTTAAATACACCAATTTTTCCATCAAATCTGCCATCAGTATTGAAGTCTAATGATGTCCCCTGCCATAGCGAAGTCATGTTCACTAGGCACACTGGTTGGTGGGAAGAAAGATAGTGCAAAGCCACCTTATCTATATGGCACCCCTATGGGTTGACCACTAGATGTCACTAAGGGCCTCATTTTCCAGTAACGCATTAGGGGGCGTTACCAATGCAAATGAGGCTTCTTTCGTGCAGTGGGGAAACATCGCGTGCGGTGATGTTTTCGCCATTCGCGCCACACACGATGTTTTTGGACTTCAGTCATCGCAGGCCACGATAGTCCCAGACAGCCTGTTTCAGGCTCGGGGAGGGAGAGGGAGAGAGAGAGAGAGAGAGAGAGAGAGAGAGAGAGAGAGAGAGAGAGAGAGAGAGAGAGAGAGAGAGAGAGAGAGAGAGAGAGAGAGAGAGAGAGAGAGAGAGACTTACTATAGTGCCTATGCCCTACATAGGTATTTGAATCCCTATGGGTGGGCCACCTACTAAGTCGGGGTGGGGATTAGGTATGAGCGTCGGGGGTTGGGGGCCACTTTCGCATTCCACATGAGACCTACGGACAGAACAGTGGTCTCTAGTGCAGATTTGCTGGCCGTCAGAGTGAGGACGCTCACTCCAAGAAGTGGTTTGGGCAACGTTCTCTCTACCTAGCTGATGGACACGCTACCTGGGCAACAACATGCTAGGTGGAGAGAACGTTGCCCAAATCTCCTCTTGGAGTGAGCGTCCTCACTCCGACGGCCAGCAAATCTGCACTAGAGACCACTGTTCTGTTCGTAGGTCTCATGTGGAATGCGAAAGTGGCCCCCAACCCCCGACGCTCATACCTAATCCCCACCCCGAGTTAGTAGGTAGCCCTCCCATAGGGATTCAAATACCTATGTAGGGCATAGGCACTATAGTAAGTCTCTCTCTCTCTCTCTCTCTCTCTCTCTCTCTCTCTCTCTCTCTCTCTCTCTCTCTCTCTCTCTCTCTCTCTCTCTCTCTCTCTCCTCCCCCCCTCCCCTCCCTGGAGCCTGAAAAAGGCTGTCTGGAACTAATATCTCAACCTATTTAGCCCAGCCATTTTAGGACTCTTTGGGATCAGTTTTAGGAAGCCTTGTGACTGTAAGGATGATTTGGTTTTACACTTTGGTGAGGCCTCCCAGCTTCACCCTGGAGTTTCAGTTGGAAGTGATATCTAATCATGCACTCCCTGCCAGAGGGTCCTTCTCCTACTAATTTACAGAGAGGAAGACTTTTACTCCTGATTCCCTTTTGGAATGAAAGGGCTCTCACCCTATGTGGGCAAACAACAGTGACATTTTTTTTTTTTTAGATTTTTTATATTCTGCTTTTCACACTTTTTTCAGCACTTCAAAGTGGATTACATTCAGGTACTGTAGGTATTTCCCTATCTCCAGAGGGCTTACTATCTAAGTTTGTACCTGAGGAAATGGAGGGTAAAGTGACATGCTCAGGGTCACAAGGAGAAACAGTGGGTCTCGAACCTTGGTCTCGAATCCTGCTGCGAGAGACAGTGATGGCTGAAGATGTATCCAGCTTTAACTTAGAAGTATTTTTGGACATGAAAATTCTGGGGAAGTTTTCGGATCCCTCCTCCCCTCTGGGATGCAGCACTGGTATAGCCTGATCCCACTTGACTTTTCCCCAAGAGAAGTCCCCAGAAGTATCAATGAAGGATCAAAGAACAAAATCAAGAGACCCTAACCAGATCTCCACCCATGGAACCAGGACGGGCTGGGTGTCCAGAAAGGAGATGGCTTAAGGTAGGACTGTTTTGCTGTGGTGGGGACCCCCTCTAATAGGATTCCCGGTTAGCCATTGGGTGAGCTTTGCACAAGCGAAATCACCATTGGAGCTCTACCCAGAGGCCTGAATCAAAGGACACCTACCTACAGGGAAAATCATTCATGTATCAAGTCAGATGTAACTTAACTATTTATGGACAAATGGACTTTTATTTAATTATCAGTCCTGTTGATTTGTCCCAGCATCTCACCTCATGGGATGCAGCTACACCCTAAACACACTGAAAACAAGACACCATGATCCGGGTCATAAGCAAGAGCTTCCCCCCACCCCACCCGCAGAAAGAGTCCACCCTGGGATAAAGAGTTGGAGCATGGGAGTTAAAAAAATCTAAGATCGGCAAACAAGGCTTTGTTATCTATACCAACAATTGCTCGGCAAGATTGAGCCAAGTGAGAGAGCGCTCATTGTCTATTGCAGGATCCAAACTGTGGAACGAGTTACCAACAGATCTGAGACTAACAATTGATAAAAAAAAAATTAAGGTTGACTTAAAAACCTGGCTTTTTAAATGTGCATATTCTGAAAATAATCAAACTTCGCAAGGCTAACTACAGGTATTAAGACAAACGCTCCAAAATTCCAATTTTAAAGGCAGAACTAACTTTTATGTTTTATGACTAATATTTAATATATGTTTTATTATTTTGTCTTAATTGGTCTTAACTTTACCCTTGAAAACCACACTGAGGAACAGCAATCTATAAGTTTTATCTTTACTTGTACAGCTATAATATTTCTATGTGCTTTTAATTAATTTTAGCTGTCATCTTTTATTGAATTGATTTACTGTATTATCTCTAATTTGTATATTGTAAACCATTGTGAAGGCTAACGCCAATACAGCAGTATAAAAAAATCTAACAAACTATAAACTATAACCGGAACAGTCCCAAAGAGAATTAAATATGGTACATTTATGTGCCCTTGGGATTAAAACCCCATCTAGGTCTGGCCAGAGTGCTGACTTATATAACCAATAAGCCAGCCCATCTATTTCCATGTCCTCGACAGGCTCCACGACATAGCATTTCAGAGAAATTTCTGCTGCGGTTTCCTTTCCTGGGGTGGACTGAGAGTCTTCCTTGCCAGATGCTTTAGCTATGGTCTGTGGCAGAAGAGGTGGCGCTTTACAGTCTTTGTCATAATGAGGTGGGAGAGGACGTGGGAGCTGATCATGCTTGCACTACTCTCTGGAGTGTCCACTTTCCTGTGCTACATCCCCACTGTGCCTCTGGTGCTCCTGTTCACACACCCCAGCTCCCAGCATCTCCTTCATGAAAATGTGATGCTGGGACTGGAGGGCGAGGCTCCCTTTCATCTGCAGATCACAAAGTGTGGCAATCATGTATTTTTATCGTTTCCTGTCACAGGTTTCAGTCTCACTTGCACGTCCTGATGCAAGGAGTCCACAAACTTTACTTCCTTTCCCTCTTTTCCTCCAGAATATTTAGTAAATGGAAGACCCACCCCACGGTGGCGCTACAGGAACTCAGGTCCTCCATGGCATCCTTGAAGGGCTTCAGGATTTCTATCAGCTGCCTCATCACAACCCAATCATGATGACGCAGGGGAAAATCCACATCTATCTCTGTTTGCAGAGGCAGACCATGAAAGGGAGTCTGCTACGCCACTAACCTCTTCAGTATCAGATAGGTGGAGTTCCAGCGGGTGCTAATATCTTGAATCCGATTCTTAAAAGGCGTCCTGAATTTTTCCTGCTTCTCACAGAGAAGCTGCCTACCCTTCATGCTTTGATGAATACACGCTGCTATTCTCTTGCAAATCTCTCTCAGGTCTTTCAGTAATATATTCCCATTGTCCTTGGGCCCCCCGCCACAGGGCATCCCTCACTGCAAGGATGAGCAATATCGCAAAGCTTCCCCATCTTATATTGTCTTTTGCATATTTTTTACACTGTCTTTCACAACAAAACCTCATGTTTAGCTACCAACCCTCCAGAAACTTTCTTATGGGCAATAAGTTATTGCATGAATTATGAGGACAATACATCACGTGGATGTGGAGCTCATCCTACTTGCAGCTTGATGCTTTGTCCTTGCTAGAGCTGCTGTCTGCCCCTGTCTCAGTCAGTTCCATCAATCAAGGAGAGGTATGGGTGTGCAGCATTCATTCTGGTCCAGAAATCACTGGAGAAAGGCTTTATCCAGCTGTGCCTGCATGCAATTATGGCAGTTTGTACAGGGTTAGGATAACCTGTCTACTAAATGTAGTCATGTAGGGGATTTTGTAATTGGGGGCTAATACATGCAGCAGAAAATTAAACCCACATTCTCCACTACCTGCAGGGCTTGGTCATCAGGGGCAATCATTTTCCCAATGCTTCTCATTCTCATTACTACTTTTGATGTTACCTGCTTCTTGCCCCAGGACAGTGATAGAGAACATCACCCCATTTTCTACATAATGGGTCACCGCTTCAGATGCATGGCAGGGGGCTGCTGGCCTGCCACCTGCCTGGTGGAAGGGGCCATGGGATCAGCTTGGGGAAATGTCATTCCCCTTTTCATCATCTTTCCTCTGGATTTTACTTGGAGAGGCAGAAGGGGTCCGCAGGCAAGTACTGCCACCATCCCCTGATGACAATGCCTCTGGGTGCCGCTTCTGCAGGTGATGCTGCATACCAGCATTTGTCCCACTTGTTTCCTTTAACTGATATATAAAAAATAAAATAAGTAAACAAATTAAATAAATTAATTAATATCCTTCCTGCGGTGAATACACGGGTGAAAGGGAGCCTCATTCCCCCCCCAGTCACGGGCATCTCAAACTCATGAAGAATGTTGGCAGCTAGGGTGTGTGAACAAAGAGTTTCCAGAGGCAGATGCACAATGAAGCAATAGCATAGGAAAGAGTGGCCACCCCAGAAAGTAGTGAAAGAACAAGTAGCAACCTGTCAGCTACCATTTCCTTCCCCATCTAGATATGTCAAAAAAAAGAGTTGTCACAAAAAGAACATCTCTCCTGATAAAGGCCATAGCTAAATCCCTCTGAAGAGGGACCCCGAGCCCATGCCAACATAGGAGAAAAGCAGCAGAAATTTCTCTGACCACTACTTCTCAGAGCCCTTTTGATGTCAGGGAAACAGATACACTGGCATATTAGGCACACAATTCAGCAGTCCTGACCAGGCCTAGCCAAGGTAGCTTAGGACTATCTTTCTTGCCCACCAATCAGTGTGCCCACTGAACATGTCTTCTCATGACAGGGGACTTTGTGAGCCTTCATCATTCAAGGCTGGTTTCAGACTTGATGGAAAAGTTGGTGTAAAAAAAAAAAAATCAATCTGCCTTGACTGGACTTTCCAGAATTTTCATGCAGGCGGCAAGATGACTGAAATCATCTTGGAGGTCTTGTTGCTACTCTGACTACCTGCCAAGGCAAAGATATACCATCTTAGGGGTCCTGCTGTCGCATGACCCAGATATACAACCTTGGTGATCTTACCGCTAATATGCCTTCAGCTCTGCTTCAGATATACTACCTTAGAGATCTTGCTGTCATATGCCTACCTATAATGTCCCAGATATACTATATTGAGGGACTTACTGCTACTGTGCCTACCTGTCATGTCTCAGATATAACGCCTTAGTGGTCTTGCTGCTACTATAATTACCTGGGATTCCTCTGACATACCACTTTAGGGTTCCTGCTGCACATCTCTACCTGCCATGCCCCATATATATTACCTTAAAGGTCTTGCTGCCATTCTACCTACCGTACCTACTTTGCACCAGGTATTTCACCTTGGGTGCCTTGACACTGTTATGCCTAACTGCCATGCCCAGGATGTAGCATGTTAGGAGTCTTGCTGTTATTATGCTTACCTGCCATGTGCCAGATATACCACCTTGTGGTGCAGCTGCTGCTACTATGCTCACCTGCCATGCCCCCAAGGCTTCACCTTGGGGGTTTTGAGGCCTTCTTGGATCTCATCCCTGTTCTTCTATTCTACTACTTTTTTAGTATGGCATTTGTCCCCAGAATAGAATGTAAAAAAAAAGATAAAAATATAAGTTTCTCCTCCTACTCCATCTCTTTTCTGGGTTTTCACCTTACTGGTTTTTCATAACCCTCTAGGATCATGTCCTAATTATCTCACCTTGCTTCTCTCTTGTATTGGGGAGCTTTATCCCCCAATAAAGTAATGTTAAAACAAAGAAAAAAAAAAACAAGTTCTCTTCTAACCCCATCTATTTTCTGGTTCTAACACATTAACACAGCATATGATGGTAGAAAAAGATGCAAGTGGCCCATTTTGTATGTTTGTTTTTTTTAATTTCTTAGGGTTGTAAGTGCAGCTCTGTGCATGTACCCCAATTATATGGGTTACCTCTTTCCTTCTTTCCATACTTTAAATCTCTAAGAATCCTCTTTGTTCATCCCATGTCACTCTCCAATCTTCAGAAAAAGGGTGATCCTAGAAACAATAGTACACCACTGGTTGGTCAGTGAAAGTCTGGAAGGTAACAACATGATACCAAAAATATACAGAGATGATAAATGTATCTAAAAAAGAAGCAAAGAATTTAGTAGGGAATTCCGCCAAGGATTTTCCTGTTTATGAGCAAGTGCCAGTAATATCCCTCACAGAAGGGAAAAGCAGAGAAATCATACAACAAAATAAAGATGTTTATGTGTTGTATGTGTGATATTCCTCAAGGATCGTCTAACTCTGAAATTACAGCAAAGATCTGATATTTAAACAGACATATACATATAAATACTATAGCAAAAACCTTCATTGAAAGGAAGAAATGAAGGCACAAGAGAAAGCATGCACAGTAGAGGCCCTTTTACATGTTCTGAATGTGAGAAAGGTTCAGTAGCAAAATGAACTAATGAAACACCAGACAATCCACAAGGGAAGAGACTGCATTGAACTAGAGATTCATGGGAATAGCTTTCTTAATAAAGGAAACCTCAAAAATTACCAGGAAAGCCACACTGATGAGAGACTGAAGACATTTTCTGATTGTGACAAAAGTTTTAATTAGAAAGCAAATTTCATTGATACCCAAAATTCCACTCAGCAGCAAGATAAATTCCAAGTAGATAATGTAATAAATGCTTATCTCACAAAAATAATAATGATGAGTGACATAGTAAGAAGGATTGTCGAGAAAGATTGCCTTTTTTGTCAATGATACCAAAATCTGCAACAGGGTAGAAAAGCCAGGAAGGTTGGAAAACATGAGGAGGAAACTAACAAAGCTCAGGAATGGTCTATGGTCCTGACAGCTAAGATGAAATGATAAAAAATGCAAAATATGCATTTGGGTTGCAAAAATCCAAGGGAAAGGTACAGTAAGTTGTGAGTGAAATTCTAAGCAGGAAAGAAGAGCAGGATGTGAGGATGTTTGTATCCGATGATCTTAAGGTGGACAAATAGGTATATTAATCGCCAGCAAAAACCTGAAAAGATGCTTGGCTGCATAGAAAGAAGAATGGGCAGCTGAAAAATAGAGGTGATATTGCCCCTGTATAGGTCCCTGTTGAGACCTCATTTTGTATACTGTTTCTAATTCTGGAAACCACACCTTCAAAATGATATAAACTAGTTGGAGTCATTCCAGAGGGTGGCTACTAAAATTGCTCCATGGTCGTCAATGTAAAGAATAGGGGATAGACATAAGATCTAAACATGTATACCCTGGAGGAAAGGAGAGACAGGGGAAATATGATAGATACATTTAGATATCTCAAAGGTTTTCTAGAATGAGGAGTCATGGGATATGGGTGAAGGGGGCTAGACTCAGGAGTAATCTTAAGAAATATTTCTTTATGGAGAGGGGGTGGATGTATGGAACAACCTCCCAGTAGAGGCGATGGAGACAAAAACATTATAAATGAATTCAAGAAAGCATAGGATAAATACAGGGATCTCAGAAGGAATGATGGAAATTGTAAAGCTAAATTAGTTAGGAAGACTAGATAAGCCATAGGTCTTTTTCTGCCATCATATTTCTATGCTCCTATGACAGATCATTCTCTTGCACTGAAATCTGACAAGTAGCAAATGCTTCAACAGGAAGACAGATATCTGCCATGCCAGTCTGCTTTGTTGGCCTGCCCCTTATCCTGCACCTTAGGAGTTTTTCTTCCACTCAGCATTGCTGCCATATACACCCTTCAGGGTCTTACTGTCACTCTTTCTTGCTGACATACCCCAAGTCCACACCTGGGGGGGGGGGGGTTCTTGCCATTGCAGGGGGCTGCTTTGCACCTCTCATGGTGCCATGGTGTGTCGATGGCAGTCTTTGTGCTGCTCTGCTCCATTATTAGTGTCTTGGTGTTTTTCCTGCCACTTTTTCTACTTCATTGCCCCTTCATGGTACCTTAGTATGTTGATGCCACTCTTGGTGCCTATTTGCCTCTAGTGCTGCCTTTGAGGATTCATGCCCCTACTGTTGGTGCCTTCTTTTAAATTTTTGGAGTGTTATACTCACTATTGCTGCTTCTTTGATTTTCTCACAGTGCCTTGGAGAACCCCTGCTGGTACCCTTTCGCCCCTTATACAATGCATTAGGCTGTCCATATCACTTTTGGTGCCACTTGCCAGACTCTGGGTGTCTTAGAGTTCTCTTACCCTTCTAATAATGTCTTCTCAAATTTCATTAAAGTTGATGAGAAAACTCCAATTTTGGTGCTCAAAACAGGCTGCAGTACTTCCTTTATTGACTTTAATGGTAACAATGAAGCAAATAACAAGGTCAATATTCAGCCACCATATGGCCTGGCTAGTTAGCCAGATCAACTTATCCAGCTAACGTAGTGCCATTGAATATATCCAGCTATCTTACACTTAGCCAGATACATTTATTTGGCTAATGTTATAACAGCCCTATGGGATGTCCAGACTTACCCCCTCATTTATGAAAATGCAAGAGAGCAAGAGCCTAGCCATAATGCTCTGACCCCTAGATAGGTATTTATATCTCTATGGGAGGCCCGCCTAGTAACTCGAGGTGACGTTTAGGTATTAGTGTAGGGGTTTTAGGGGCCAACTTTGACATTCAATGTGAGACATACGACAGAACAGTGCTTTCTTTTGACATTTGATGACCCTCAGAGTGAGGAAAACTCACCCAAAGATGAGATTTGTGCAGTGTTCTCTCAATCTAGCTTGATGTTACCCAGGTATGGGGAGTCCATCAGTGGTGAAAAAAAACCTGTCCCATATCACAAAAACTGGGAGAGAGAAAGGCAAGAGCCTACAGGGACCACCCAAACAAAGATTTGTATCATCTGACACACCCCTCGAGAGAGAGTCATGGCAGGCTTGTCTAACAATGCTTTGGCCTCTCTGAGGTTTAGGTAGCAAGCAAATGGGGCCCTCTATTGTGGAAAGGTTTAGGGTGAGCAGTGAATTATAGTGACTTCATGCCCATATGGAAGAGCTTTACCCGTGAATGGTACAATTGGTCATGACCTACTCCACTAAACAATTGATTGCCTTTAATGATCTATTATACCAAACCTTTAGCAGCACCTGTTAGAATGTACTAATGTACACCCACACCTACATTAATTTATGTGCCTACATGTAAACTGTTGCGATGGTATATGACTTAGCGACGGTATAGAAAGATTTAAAATAAATAATAGGGAGGCCTGTTTATTTTTAAGAAGGATCCCATTTAGGAACCCAAAGGTTAAGCGTGTCTCAGACTCAGTCACAGAGTCCATGTACCAGATGCTGCAGTCTTTGCAGGTGACCCCCCTTGAGAAGAGGGAGGAAGGGGGGAAATTATACAGGTATAAATTAGTTCTGGATCTGGCTGAAATATAATTTCTAAATCTCAATCTAGAAATATTAGCTGGATTAAGTCGCCAGAAAAATGACTGTTTCATACTTCTATGCCTCATTATTGTAATATGTAGTGCTAATTTATTTATTTATTTCCTTATGATATTCTGCTTTACCTGAGAAAGTCAAAGGGCAGATTGCAAAGAAAGACGTGAATTACGGTACAGTTGGGAGGCGGTGGGGCGTGGCATTATAAAGAACAGTAAACTGGAAATTGAACAATGCAAAGTTGTATAGACAGAAGTACATGGGATACCCAGATTTCATAGCATTTCATCATCGGTTGTCTTTTCCAGCTGTCCTTTTTTGGGCTCCATTTTGTCATCTCCTGATTTAAATGATCCATTATTGCTTCCTGGTTTCATGGCCATATTTAATTCTTTTGTACGTCCAGATTCTCCACATAATGACCACTGTCTAGCTCTTCCAATGTTCATCTTCTCTGAGTTATCTTCCATCAGTTTTATCTATTTAGCATTTATACAGATAGGAGCTTGAGGAAGGCATATCTTCACCTTAACAGGACATCAAGCAACTCGTAAAGGAGGGCCTGTTTGAGCTAATTCCAGCATAAGGCTAGTAGTGCAATCCTGAGATATTCTTCTGTTAAATAAAGAGTATGTAAGTAGATTAGGGCAGGGGTTCTAAACCCAGTATTTGGGACGCCCCTAGTCAGTCAGGTTTTCAGGCTACCTACAATGAATATGCATGAGATAGATTTGCATGCACTGCCTCCATTTTATACAAATCTATCTCATGCGTATTCATTGTGGATATGCTGAAAACCTGACTGACCAGGTGCATCCCAAAGACTGGGTTTAGAACCCCTGGATTAGGGTATTTGAGCAATCACTCTTACAGCCATGGTGCATAGGAACAGAGCAGGCTAAATTAAGAGCCCGGTTATCACCCAGAAGACCTGATTCCCCCAATCCTTGTTGAAATAGTCAATACACCTACAGTGCAGAGACACTGGTTATGGATGTGTTAAATAAAGTATTAAAGAGTATCTATCATTATGTACTGAGAATGAAGCATCATTGTCGTTGATGCTATATGAAAAAATGTCCAAGTAAACCACTGAATTAATGAGATCCAGTTCAGATTCTTACTATAAAACTGAATGTAGGATGCTATTCAACTATAGGATTTATTAGACAGCATTCTCAGTTGTTACCTAGTGAATAGATAATTGTCTGTATCCTGTCTTCCAGATGTTTCCAACTGATGCACAGAAAGGATGGTAAAGTATAGGCTAAATTGATGAAAATCTTGACTGAATGTCTGTTTAGAAAACCATGGAAAGGAAATCATGAGGACAATAATAGAACTGAATTTGCCTGTGTCTATGCATACAGACTTGAATTTGTCTGTGATTATGCATACAAATTTAGATTCATGCTAAGCTTGTGGATGTTGTAATAAATAGTGATGCATGTTTAGTAATCCTGATTTTGTGGAGTTGTCTTATTCAAGTTTAGAAGAACTGGTTTGCTTCATTTTTACTGTGTCACTATTCAATCCAGTCCAGAACAACACATGACAAGTAGATTGCCTCTGGTCAATTTTCCTGGATGTGAGAGGTTATTAACTGAGGAGCACAGAGTATATTCATTTTGTTCAAAATAAATGAAGTTGTGGTCTTCATTAAATTTCCTTGAGATAAAATTTAAAAACATTTTATTTGAGCTTTAAAGACATTTGAATACATGTGCTTGCAACCCAGATGGGGGAACATTTCAAAATATTATTTAAATGAGAGCTGGACTTTAGGATTTTATCCCTTGCCACTATTTGGTACATTCATGTCACATTGAAGGAATCATTAGAAAAAGCAAAAGAGGCACATCCTCATCAGTATTAGGTACATGACTTTTGCGAGTTTAAATGAATGCATACATAAAGGTGAATTTTAAAAGCCCAATGCGCACATCAAGTAGGGGATGCGCCAATACGTCAGGCCAGCACATGCCAAGCGGATTTTAAAAGCTGCAAGGCTACGCGCGTAAATGCCCCTGGCGCACAAATGAAAGGTTTTTCTTAACGGGGGGGTCCGGGGGGGCATGGGCATTCCGGGATTTTAACCTGACATTTGCACATAAATACTTATGCAGAATGGTATGCGCGCCTGTGTCCCTGATGCATAACTTTACTTCTGCTATGGATGACATGTAAGTGATAAAACAAAATAAATCTAGGCAGATCAGCAGGATTTTAAAAGTCAGAGCTAACAGGTGGGAAGGAAGATTATTAAACTAGGGGGTTTGAAAGATCTGTCCCTTAACTGGGTGAACTGGGAGCGAACTGGTTTTAGTGGCAATGGCGTCGGCATGCATCCCTTTTAAAATCCCCCCACTTACTCCGTTGAAGCAGGATTTGCGTGCATGGGTGCACGTCCACTTAAAATTGAGCACACGTGTGCACAGCCAGGTTATTTTATAACATGCGCGCATATACACATGTATGTTATAAAATAGCTGCGTCCCTGGGGGAAGGCTGACGAATGCGCACGCATGTGCACCCGCATGCCGGTTTAAAAGTTATCATAGTGTCTTAATTAGTTAACGAATTAAGATGACAGCAAAAATATTAAGAAAGCAAAACCTAGAAGTACGTACAGACAAAAATGTGTACAGACCTATATAAGCAGTGCTTAAGTGACATGAAATACAAAGACAAAATCAAACATCAGATAGACGCAAAAAACCTGGCAACCAAGAAAAGGGAGAAATAGGTGTGTAAAGTTTTGGAAAGCTCTGCATAAGCCAAGTGAGTATATAAAGAAGGAGAAATGCACAGTGATATATAAACAGCACAGTATACAGGGTATTAGAAATGCAAAGACAAACTGGCTAATTTAATGGCTAAAGATTTGCACAAGGGACATTTCTAGTATGTTATCAAGACAAAAACAAATGCATGAAAAAACATGGTATCCCCCAAGGCAAGAAATCAACAAAATATACATGTAACGTTTGTGTTTCAGGGTTCCTGAAATGGCTGTATAAGTTGCCTGTGTACGTTTGGTCATGCAGCTGGTGTAGCGGCCCACAGGTGGCAGGGCAAACCTCGACTGCTTTATCAACAAAGTCCATTAAACTAGATTTAGTCTTTTCTTATTCTTTAAACAGAAGTTTTGTTCAAACACCACACTGTTCTCAATAGGTCCATCCTCACTTGCAGGAGATATCAGACTTCCAGCAGCAAAGACAACTTTGGGAATACTTTCCAAACATGTTTTCCTCAATAGGTGTTATCCTCAGGCTCTCTGCTCAGACCTCTGCTTCTTGCTCAATAACACCCTCCAATAATAGGGGTTCTTCACTGATCAACCTCTACCAGGCATTCTTGCTAGCAGACTATACGGTATAGAGCCAGAGAGCTTCCTTATTTCTCACACCTCTTTTATTTATATCGGCTTCCTCATCTCTGGCTCAGAGACAGGAAATACTCCTTATAGGACACAGTGACTTGTTTTATTCATGGTGCCATAATCTCTCTCTAAAGGTATGTGGCAACCCTGCCAGGGAGTCGGGTAGCAGCAGCTTGTCCATGCTGATTATCCTGCCCTATATTCTTCCTCTACCCTGCCTCCTCAAAATCGCTTTTAAAAAAAAAAAAACTCAGGATCTTCCCTCAGATTATCTAGTTGCAGTCTAGACTAAACCGCCTGGGGGTCTTACTTCAGGGATGTTCCCGGAGCATAAAACAATTTTCTGTCATAAGCTCATTTCAGTCACTATATACACTATCAGGAAAACATTGAAAAGCCTTTCAGCAGGCACAAATTAACATATTTCTTATTATAAACTGATTGCTGGTGGAGCTCACCAGGATTGACTGGCGTGGCTTCTCCCTGGTTTTTTTTTTTTTAGCCTGGCAGGTCCAAGGGAATCCCGCCAGCTCCACTCCTTTGGAAGCACCTTGGGGAAATCTGCCAGCCTTGCTTCTCAGGCCGTGGGCTCCTTCCTCTTATCTTTGGTGGGTGGGGGCCAAGGGACCTTCGCCAGCTCCACTGTCACTGGGGTCACATTGACACCTTGTGGTACCTGTGCATGCCCGCCCACCCTGTGCATGTGCACACTTGCAAGAATGACAGACACCGGGTATGGTTGGTTGTTATATTAAATAAATAATACATCATGTTTAGGGTGATGATGATGTTTTGTTAGTCCTATCTGGTTTTTCTTAGGCTTTCTGATGTATGTGTGTGTCTGCATAAAGGATCTGCGTGCAGGAATGCGAGTGACTGTGTGCACAGTACGTGCTGGTAGCATGTGTACTTGAAACAATAAAACGCTGTATATGAGTGTAAAGTATGAATGGGGCTAATAGACCGATGTGGGCATGGATTGGAGGGCATATGTTTGGCAACAGCATGGAAATACTTGGGCAGAAGGTAAGCAGAGTGATCGAAATGGGGGGGGGGGGAGGGGTTCCTATTTTATTTGGGATCCAATTTTTGGATTTGACTGCAGTGCCATAACATAGAATAAAAGGGGGAAAAAAGTGGTATGAGTTGTCATCTGGCTTCATTTTCTTCAGGAGGAAAACATAATTAAAAATGTTTCCTTTTGTCCTCATAGGAAGCAATGGGAAATATTTGTTGAAAAGGGAAGATGTGTGGATTTACGTTGTCCTGGGCCATTTATAGAGAGCAATGGCTGCAGAGATGGGTCTAAGAACTATTGGTGAATTTTTAATTTCGCTACTGATTTTTGATGTTGCCAATTATTCCTTTGAATTGAGCTCAAACAAACACCTTGATTTGGCCATTTCAGGACCTGTAGCTTAATGTAAAACAGAGAAGGTGCACGGGTGGTCTTCTCCTCTATCCTCCCAGTAAAAGGAGGAAGGCCCAGACAGGGAAGGTTACATTCTGGAAGTGAATGAATGGCTGTATAGATGGTGTTAATCAAAGCATTTTGTCTTGCTGGACCATGGAATGACGTTCAGGTACTGCTTAGCACTAATATTCAAGAGCATATTTCTCCATTTAAAGAGAACTGCACTGGCTACTAGGGATGTGCAGCTTTTTTTTTTTTTTCATTTCGTTTTCGAGTCATTTCATTTTTAGGGTCATTTCGTGGATAAAATGGGTCGAGACAGTCTCATTTCATTGCTTTTCAATTTCTGAGTTAGTACGCACTAACTCCCAGTTAAGTGCACGCTAACTAGGACTTAGTGCGCACCAACAAATGTACTGCGCACTACATTGAGCATGCTCATTAGTGTTCCTTAGTGCGCACTAACTCCCAGTAGTGTGCCAACTAGGAACTGGTGCACACTAACAAATTTAGGTGCCGATTAAGACCCTTGGCAAAACAGGCATTGGTGCTTCCACGGCATGTAAAAATAAATAAATAAATAAATGATGGAAATGATTTGCTCCTAGATAGGAGTTTCAACTGGGTGCAAATCTGAATGCTTGTGAGCCCAGAAAAGTGCCTAACTAATCACAGATCTTTGCCACTCGCCAATATAGGCACTCTGCTGGCTGCCTATTTGGCCACTCTGGTGTGACCAGATATAGGCGCTCAGTCGGGCACAAATGTGGATGATCAGGCATCCAGAAAGGCACCTAGGTAATCACCCATCTGGATGCTTGGGGGTGTCCAGATAGGTGCTCTTCTGGCGCATATCTGGCCACTCGCGTGCCGAGATAGGCACTCAGCTGGGCGAGAATTAGGAGGTTTAGATGCCCAGAAAGGTGCCTAAGTAAAATCTGGATGCTAGGGTGCCCAGAAAAATGCCTAGTTAATCACGAATCTGGCATGTTCAGTTAAAAGATGACCCTGGAAGGTATTTTTATTATTTTGAATAACTGTGCTGCACAAAACGAACATGGCTAATATTTCCATGGGTGATAATTCACACCGCATGGTATATATAATGACGGGTCTTTTAAGAGTGGGAAAAATAGTGTTACCCTATTGGCTGCATCGGTGAGTACAGGGGGGAGAGTGGGAAATTGTAGCACGTTTTATTGGTTTTCAACAGTGGCATGATCTTCCGAGGTTTTTATTGGTGTACATAATGTCAATAGTTATAGGACACAACCCCTTGTAAAAAGCACATCCTTACATTAGTTTGGAGTTGGTGGGAGTAGGAGGTGTCTAGAGATTAGCTGCAGGTTTTGGAGTTATTTTTGCGATTGCTGATTGCTGTGTTTTTTAGCTAATTGTTTTGTCATTGTTCTTTCCCTTTTGTCTGTGATTGTAGTTTACAATACTGTATACAAGGAAACCCCGAAGTGTAAGAATAATATTAATCTGAACAATAAAAGATCTCACTTTAACAATAACCGATGTGTGGTACAACAGAACTATTACATGAGCATATGCATGACCATCATAATATAGCACTGGAATAAGCAAATGAGGAACTGTATTATAACTCCTCTTAATGCTAAGGGACTAATCAATAGCCCTCTTTGCTAGTACGTTGAATTCGATTGCCATTCAAAGCAAGGACTTTTGCATGCATTGAGCGCTTCCCTAGCTTTGGTGCTGAGACCGCCTTATCCTTCGAAGATTTCGTCTATACAAGATACCAGGTTAAATTGGCTCTGTTATGGAGTTTTTTCAATGCTCCTCTGAAGAAGGAAGGCCTCTATCCTTCCGCAACATTGCTATGTCGGGCTAACTTTGAAGATTACTGGGCTAATTTTGAAGATTCCTTTTCAGAAAAGTGTTTATGAGATGTCAGCTTGATCCCGGTGTTTGGCATATTATACACAGACAAGTACATGCAAGACTTTCCTTTTTAGAAAAATTAAGAAATATAGGAAAAATTGGTATAAAAAATGTAAAGTTACTGTAGTAATATTGAATGGCTGATGATTAGCACAAAGAGGGCTATTGATTAGTCCCTTAGCATTAAGAGGAGTTTTGGCAGAGCATTGCTTTTGTTTTGCTGTCTGTGTTGTCCTCTAGGCAAGAAAGAGTGGAGTGGGAGTTTTTGAGAATGGAGTGTGACAGAGGGGGCAGTCTGATGGTGAGGATGTGCATGACAGATGGATGAGTGGGGGAAGGATGGATAGGAGGAGTATGGTGTCTGTCTCAGGTGAGTATAGTCAGGGAGGGCAGATGGGGCAGGAGGAGAGGGCTGTGCAAGTGTTTGAGGGTGCAGCTGGGGGTGGGAGTGCAGGGGGGAAGAAGGTGGGTGGAGGAGCTAGAGTATGGGGTGGGGGGAGGGGGAGAAGGAGAAGGAGTTGGGAGTTGGGAGTGGGAGAGGGTTACTTGCAAGAGGACAATGATAATGCCCAGCTTAATTTAGCATGCATGAGACATCTCCGAACTCAGGGGTAGAGGCTCCCCTGTTATTGAAGGAGATCTCTGCTGCCAATCAGGAGGGGACAATATTTGAAACTCCAGGGACATCCATGGATGCCTTTGTGGAGAACCTGGCAGCTGAACTCATCACTAGGCAGGAACAAATTCAGGCCGATATGACATCAGGATGGAGGACTATGCAGAATGAACTTAAGCAGTTGTGCAAAGAAGTTAGAAAAATGTGAAGGCGGGCAAACACTCAACACAGAACCTATGTACTGCAATCAGGGAGTTGAATGTGACTCGGAACCGGAATCTGATCGGTTCCGGTTCCGATCCAAATCTTAAAATTTTTATTGCCCAGCCCAATTAGAATTCTGATTATCGGCTGCGCCCGATCCAATAATCAAAAAACCCTCCCCCACCCTCCCAAACCCCCAAAAAGGTTTTAAAATTACCTGGTGGTCCATCGGGAGTGCGGGGGAGCGATCTCCCGCTCTCAGGCCATCGGCTGTGTTAATAAAAATGGCGCCGATGGCCTTTTGCCCTTACCATGTGACAGGGCAAAGGTAGCGCCGGCGCCATTTTGAATACTGGCAATATGGCCCGGCAGGAGGTCGCTCCTGAACCCCGCTGGACTTTTGGCAAGTCTTGTGGGGGTCAGGAGGCCCCCCCCAAGCTGGCCAAAAGTCCCTGGGGTCCAGCAGGGGTCCGGGAGTGATCTCCTGCACTCAGGCCATATTGCCAATATTCAAAATGGCACCGGCTCTACCTTTGCCTTGTCACATGGTAAGGGCAAAGGAATTGCGCCGATGGCCTGAGAGCGGGAGATCGCTCCTGCTGGACCACCAGGTAATTTTAAAAGGTTTTGGGGGGTGGGGGTCGGGAGGATTTTTTTTTTTTTTATCGGGCCATCGGCGCCAATTATATTAGTGGCAGCTAAAATGGCGCCGATGGCTCGAGAGCGGGAGAGCGTGCCGGGACCCCCCCACTGGACCACCAGGTAATTTAAACATTTTGGGGGGGTTCGGGGGTGGGGAATGTTTAAAGGGTTGGGGGGGTTTAGGGGTTTTTGGTGTGCCGGTTTTCCCGCCCTCCCCCTCCCCGATTTTTCACGATAATCAGGGGAATTCTATTGTATCGCGACTCTAACGATTTTTGACGATTTAAAAAAATATTTGATGATTTTTTTAAATCATCAAAAAACGATTCACATCTCTAGTGACTTCACATGCTCAGCAAAACTCAGCAAGCGAAACATTTAGCCAACCAAAATAACACCTCTCGCAGAGGTAAAGGCAAAGGCAGAAGGGGGATCAGGATATAGCATAAACAAAAAAAAAAGAGAGCATGGTACAAAATCAAAGGCAGTTTCATAAAGAATGTCAACTTCATCGCTCATCCATGCTGTACATGGAAAGGGGAAAACAGCTTCTGCTCTTCCATCTGGTGGTGACGGATATCATGCCTGCAAGCATCGTCTCTTTGCTGACAGCTCTCCTTCCCTGCCTCTGCCTTTGTGTGATCTGTCTTCACTCATCACTGCTGTATGTGAGTAGTAGTAACATTCCCCCCTTCTACTCTTCCCTTTGAGATATACTAATCTCTCTCC